>NC_057810.1:511471198-511494968 GCF_018294505.1 Triticum aestivum
TCCGTCGCGCCGTACCACTGCTGCCCGGCGGCCGCGCGCGTCTGCCGCGGTATCCCTCTCCGCTAACCGCCTCGCCCTTTGCTCGCCCGCCCACTGCCGTGCTTCGGCACCCCGGAGCACCTCTGCCCCCCTTACTAAAGCGGCATATGCCGCGCACGCACTCGACGCGTCGGGCTCGCGCCCCGGTCGCCTGCCTCCTGGCCGTGCAGTCCACGCCCGCCTGCCTTCGCCCCACCGTCACGTCCTCCTGCTGTGGCCTCCCCGGCCGGCGTTCTTCGCGCCCCCCTTCGTCCGCCTCCGCCTGCCGTGGCCGGCCGGCGAGCCCTGCCGTGGCCACGGCCTCGCCTCGCTGCGCCCAATCGGGCGCTCAACTGCGCCCGTTTCCCGTTCGCCCGCCCCGGTTGGGCTCGGTCCCTGACCAGTGGGGCCAGCCCCAGATTAGAACGGAAAAAAGGGCTTTAAAATAAATAAATAAATAAAATAATTAAAATATTAATTAATTAATTAAAGAATTAATTAACTTAATTAATCCTGATTAGTTAACCTAATTAATTGTAGTTATTAAACCTAATCATTTTAGTTAGACTAACTAAACCTGATTAGTTAGTCTTAGACAATGACAACTGGGTCCCACCATTAGATTGACCTAGTCAACCCCTGTTGACTGCTGATGTCAGCATGACATCATGCTGATGTCATAAATCCTTTTTCGAATTAAATTAAATAATTAATTAAATTCCAGAAATTAATAAAATCTTTAGAAAATCATATCTTTTAATCTGTAACTCGGATTAAAATATTTTCAACATGAAAGTTGCTCAGAACGACAAGACGAACCCGGATACGCAACCCGTTCGTCCGCCACACACCCCTAACATATCAAACTCACAACTTTCCCCCTCCGGTTCATCTGTCCGAAAACGCGAAACTCCGGGAATACTTTCCCGGATGTTTCCCCTCCTTCGTCGGTATCACTTACTACCACGTTAGGGCATACCTAGCACCGCGTATTGCCTCATTATGTTTTGTGATGCTTTGTTTGCTCCGTATTTACTGTTTCTTCCCCCCTCTTCTTCTCCGGTAGACCCCGAGACCGACGCTGTTGCTGCCCAGTTCGACTACAGTGTTGACGACCCCTCCTTCTTGTCTGAGCAACCAGGCAAGCCCCCCCCCCTTGATCACCAGATATCGCCTATTCTCCTCTATACTGCTTGCATTAGAGTAGTGTAGCATGTTCCTGCTTTCCGTTAATCCTATTCTGATGCATAGCCTGACATTGTTGCTACATCTGTTGATACCTTACCTGCAATCCTAAATACTTAGTATAGGATGCTAGTTTATCATCATTGGCCCTACATTCTTGTCAGTCTGCCTTGCTATACTATTGGGCCGTGATCACTCGGGAGGTGATCACGGGTATATACTATACATACATACATACTATACAGATGGTGACTAAAGTCGTGTCAGCTTGATGAGTACCCGCAAGTGATTCTGATGAGGGGGCTGAAAGGACAGGTGGCTCCATCCCGGTAGAGGTGGGCCTGGGTTCCCGACGGCCCCCGACTGTTACTTTATGGCGGAGCGACAGGGCAGGTTGAGACCACCTAGGAGACAGGTGGGCCTGGCCCTGTTCGGCGTTCGCGGATACTTAACACGCTTAACGAGATCTTGGTATTTGATCTGAGTTTGGCCATTTGGTCTATATGCACTAACCATCTACGCGGGAGTAGTTATGGGTATCCCGGCATTGTGGTATCAGCCAAAGCCTTCTTGACGTCAGCGACTGAGCGGCGCGCGCCGGGTTGGACTGCGTTAACGCAACTTCCTTTGTAATGGAGGTTGCTAGGTCTGCTCACCGGCCACATACGCAACGTGCAGGTGTGCAATGGGCGATGGGCCCAGACCCCTACGCGCATAGGATTTAGACCGGCGTGCTGACCTCTCTGTTGTGCCTAGGTGGGGCTGCGACGTGTTGATCTTCCGAGGCCGGGCATGACCCAGGAAAGTGTGTCCGGCCAAATGGGATTGAGCGTGTTGGGTTATGTGGTGCACCCCTGCAGGGAAGTTAATCTATTCGAATAGCCGTGATCTTCGATAACAGGACGACTTGGAGTTGTACCTTGACCTTATGACAACTAGAACCGGATACTTAATAAAACACACCCTTCCAAGTTCCACAGACAACCCGGTGATCGCTTTTCCATAGGGCGACGAGGGGAGGACCGCCGGGTAGGATTATGCTATGCGATGCTACTGGAGATGCTACTTGGAGTTGCTACTTGGAGATGCTACTTGGAGGACTTCAATCTACTCTCTTCTACATGCTGCAAGATGGAGGCTGCCAGAAGCGTAGTCTTTGATAGGACTAGCTATCCCCCTCTTATTCTGGCATTCTGCAGTTCAGTCCACTGATATGGCCTCCTTACACATATACCCATGCATATGTAGTGTAGTTCCTTGCTTGCGAGTACTTTGGATGAGTACTCACGGTTGCTTTCTCCCCCCTTTTCCCCCTTTTCTTTTCTTTCTGGTTGTCGCAACCAGATGCTGGAGTCCAGGAGCCAGACGCCACCGTCGACGACGACCCCTACTACACCGGAGGTGCCTACTACTACGTGCAGCCCACTGACGACGACCAGGAGTAGTTAGGAGGATCCCAGGCAGGAGGCCTGCGCCTCTTTCGATCTGTATCCCAGTTTGTGCTAGCCTTCTTAAGTCAAACTTGTTTAACTTATGTCTGTACTCAGATATTGTTGCTTCCGCTGACTCATCTATGATCGAGCACTTGTATTCGAGCCCTCGAGGCCCCTGGCTTGTATTATGATGCTTGTATGACTTATTTTATTTTTAGAGTTGTGTTGTGATATCTTCCCGTGAGTCCCTGATCTTGATCGTACAAGTTTGCGTGTATGATTAGTGTATGATTAAATCGGGGGCGTCACATATTCTTGGGCTCATTTCCAGCATTCGTTTACTTTCGACCCGTTACTGTCATTTTCTGCTTGTGGACCAAATTCAGCCTGTGGTTACAGTCGGCTTATTTGTGGTCCGTTAATACGTTGGGCCATTTTCATAGCGTCATCAAATACGACTTATTAACGATGGCCCGTTATGGTCGGCCCACGAACGGACGATTCCAACTCTAGCCTGTTTACGGCCATAATGCGGTCTGTTTGGCCCATGTTTGGCCAATCGGTCATACGGCCCGTATAAGGCCCATTGATGATACGGCCCGCAAAAGGCCCATTGCTTCTACGGGCCGTAGGAGGCCCATTGTTTCTACGGACCGTAGAAGTCCCACTATTATGGCCAGTAGGAGGCCCAGTGTCACTATAGTAAATATTATCCCATGCTTATTGTGCCCTAGTTTTAAAAAATAGGTTATTGCAGCCACTAGCAAAATGCGGAAAAAGAACTGCAATGACTACAAGAAAACAAATAAACAAGACAACAAGGAAATAAATAAGCAAGCAACTAATGCTAGGCTATCACGGCTATTACACATATTACGTCCACTGGGCATCAAAGTTCGCCACTAGTGCAAATATAGGGAACAAAGTAGCATATCATATACATTGGTTGTCAAAGTTGGCGACCAGTGCAAATAAACGCCGCAGCAAAACAAATCCAGAACTGAAACCACTTCAGAAGATCTCAAGAAACAATATCCTGGGTACCCATAATGTTGGCAAGATGCTTAGCAAGCTTATTAACTTTCTCTTGTTTGGTGCTTAAATCCTCCAGCGCTTGCTGTTGCACCAGAAAATATGCATCTGAATTCTGCAGGGACTTCCTCAGTCCTTCAGCTTCCTGTCGCAACACATCTGATTGATGTCTATCAGCTTGAAGTTGAGACTCAAGAAGACAAACTGATGCAGGCAGCGAGTTCGAAGAGCTTGTGCCAGCAGTAGTGGCCAGTAACTCGAACACTAAATCAAGACAAGACTTTTGGGTTCCCTCACTGTCATCAAGATAGTTTTTATCAGCATTCTTGGAGACCAACAGGGATGTCTCACTATCTTGAACCTTATCTGCATTACTTCCTTTACCATTGGATAACGCGGTACAATTCTCCAATATTTTGTCCGCATTCTAAAAGAGAAACAAGCAGACACATCACATGTTTACCATGTTGTATATGAAACTCATTTTGGTAAATGAGTTCAGTAGTAAAGTGGACAGGATAACAACATGAAACAAACATATATCTATGTACCATGGTCACTTTATGGTCTATATCATTCTAGTTTTTGTTGCCAAATCAAGATAGAGACACAATTCAAATAATATTTGTTCAAGACAAAGCAGAATAGACAGAATATAAGTGTGGGTAACTATAGAGGAATAACAACACTTGTAATGTGCATGACATGAGAACATAATTGTTTATTCAATTGAAACTGAAATCAACATAGAGCAGGTTACAACAGCAAACCAGTTAAAGAAACTGGTTTAAAACATACCTATTGCACCATTGGAGTTTCAATTCCATCCTTCAAATTTGAAAGTAGTTGGTATGAGTAAATACAGTAATGCAAGAGCAAAGGCGTATGAACCATAGCTACAGAACCTAACCTGAGAACAAATCTTCTTCTCCTTTAAGCGTTGAGTTGGGCTTCGGAGTGGTGGTCCTCGTGCTTTGGGCACTGCAGTTCCCTTACTAACTGCTCGTGTTTGGGTGCTCTTTGCTGGAGACGGTGTTGTGTCAACTGGAACTGGGTTACTATCTGCCGGGGTTGGGGTTAGAAGGGGTGTAGCTGGTTCTCTGTCCAACTGGGTAGGGGTACAATCTGCGAGGGTCTGGTTATGTGTGGTGGATCTGGTCCTTGGGCAAGTATAACCATGCTTCTATCTGCATCAACTAGTAGCACTATTGTCGGTGTCAAAACTGGCGGATCTCGGGTAGGGGGTCCCGAACTGTGCGTCTAGGCGGATGGTAATAGGAGACAAGGGACATGATGTTTTACCCAGGTTCGGGCCCTCTCGATGGAGGTAAAACCCTACATCCTGGTTGATTAATATTGATGATGTGTGTTACAAGAGTAGATCTACCACGAGATCAAGGAGGCTAAACCGTAGAAGCTAGCCTATGGTATGATTGTTGTTCGTCCTACGGACTAAAGCCATCCGGTTTATATAGACACCGGAGAGGGCTAGGGTTACATAGAGTCAGTTACAATGGTAGGAGATCTACATATCCGTATCGCCAAGCTTGCCTTCCACGCCAAGGAAAGTCCCATCCGGACACGGGACGAAGTCTTCAATCTTGTATCTTCATAGTCTTGGAGTTCGGTCGATGATGATAGTTCGGCTATCCGGACACCCTCTACTCCAGGACTCCCTCAGTAGCCCCTGAACCAGGCTTCAATGACGACGAGTCCGGCGCGCATATTGTCTTCTGCATTGCAGGGCGGGTTCCTCCTCCGAATAATTTATGGAAGATTGTGAACACCAGGATAGTGTCCGGCTCTGCAAAATAAATTCCACGTACCACCGTAGAGAGAATAATATTTACACAAGTTCAATCTGCTGACGTATTTGGTGGAGTGACGTCACACCACTACCAAGCCTTTACTTGAATCGTTTTTATTGTACCACCTCAGCGTGTTTAGCGAAGCGGTTTCTTTGGCATGTCTTGTCGAAGCAGAGATCGTGTTCCCCTTATTCCGGGATTCTCATAAATACGGACATTGGTAACCCAACCGCGCCCGTTGCCACGCCCCCTCCATCGAAGGCGGGTTTCAAACGGTCACGGGGACGGCTCTTGGTATTCTTCCTCTTTATAATGAGACCAAGGCCCGTTCTTTTTCTTCAATCCTCAATCGAATCCGCCCCTCGCCCCGAGTTCCAACACCCAGGGATACAGATTAGGCTACCTTCGACCTTCGACAATGTCCGACTCCGACCTACGAGGCCGGTGGATGCCCTCCTCCGTCACGGAAGAGGACGTGCTAAAGCTGAGAGACGCCAGGTACTTGACATACGAGATTTCGCATAGGTTGCCTGCCCGAGGGCAAGTTATTCCAACTCCTGAGCCCGGCAAGAGCGTCGTGTTCGTGTCTCACCTCCGTCGGGGTTTAGGCTTCCCGATGGATCCCTTCGTGAGGGGGCTCATGTTTTACTATGGGCTGGAATTCCACGACTTGGCTCCGGAGTCCATCCTCCACATCTCATCATTCATTGTTGTCTGCAAAGCCTTCCTCCGCACTACCCCTCACTTCGGCTTGTGGCTCAAAACCTTCAACGTGGAGCCGAAGATGATTGAGGGGCGTTAGGCAGAGTGCAGCGGGGCGGTTATAAGCAAGAGGGCCGATGCTCCATGGCCCGAGGGCTCTTTTCAGGAGGAGCTCGGCTTGTGGCAACAGGAATGGTTCTATATTACCGCTCCCAGGGGTAGCAGGCAGAGGCCGCCGCCCGTTTTTCGCCCGGGCCCTCCACAACAGCTGACGTCATGGGTCAACAAGGGGCTCGACTGGGGGCCGTCCAAAGACGTACCCCTGTTGCAGGGCCGGATTCGAGGCCTCCAGGAAAGGGAGATCAATCTGGTTGTAGTGGCACAGGTTATGCTGATTCGGAGCCTTCTGCCCTGCAAACGTCGCCCCCTCCGCCTGTGGGAATTTAATCCGGAGGGGCCACGGGCTCTCCAACACTTCATGGTTTTGACGCCCGTGGAGATGTACAAACTGTTCTTCGGATCACAAGAGATGCGTCCGGACTTGACCGAGGATGCTGGCCTAAGCTGCAATCGCCCGGATACTCAAGTAAGTAGCCCTGTGTCCGGACACATTGTCCATTTATTTATCATGGGTTTGCCTTTTAACCAGCTATCCCTTGGACAGGAGTGGATAGCGCAAGCAAAACTGATACGGTGTCCGGCCCCCCTCCCAGAGACCACGCCGGATCCCGTGTTAATCAAAATGTTGGAGGTTGCACCTTCGGAGGAGGGCGAAGGGGGGCACAAGGAAACTACCACCTCTGCCAAGGAGGATTTCAGTAAGGGGGGAATCGAGAGTCCCTCCTTCCAGGGGGAGAATAGGACCGCTTCCGAAGACCCGGAGGCCAAGGCCTCAAAACGGGGAAAGAAATCTGCACCGGAAGGTCCCGTGCCGGGAAGAGCCCCGGCCGCACTGTCTCCTCAGAGGAATCAGCCCTCTAGCGAGCCGTAAGTAAAAAGAGGGAATTTTGTAATAGGGGACACCCCTGCTTTATCTCTAAGGGTAACCGAAGTTTTCGCCTTGTAGTTTGGATCTCAGCCCATCTCAGCAGAGCTCATCTTCGGGGGACCTTCGTCCGGAGATGATGGAGAGCGAAACGCCTCCATCTGCCGCCCCATCGGGCGGGGCGGACGGCCCTGAGGTGTCGTCACGGAGGGTCTCCCCGAGTCCGGCGGGGCTGGGGAGTTCGACACCCACTGGAGTACGGCCGGTGGAGCTGTAGGATTTGCTCAAGAGGGCGTCTATCTCAGAAGATCACCGCACATTAATGAGTACGGTGATTGAAAGGATCTCATCCGCCGAGAGCGGGTTGTATGAGGCCATCGGAAGTTTGCTGACGGGGTTTGAGGTACGCAAAAAATGACATACCTTTTGACAGTTTTGCACATAGAGTGCGCCCGGTATAGATAGTAGCCCCTGAGACTTGGTATGCTGTCGAAAGCGACAGCGTGCCAAGGATCATAATCTCAGTTATACAATGTCACCTTTCCTATGCAGGTGGCGGAACGTTCGGTGGTCAGCCGGACTGATGGAGTTGCCGAGCTGAAGAGGCAACTCGATGTTGCGGATGCGGACATCGCGCTTGTCAATAAACGACTTAATGAGTCACAAGGTAGGTGGTTGCTCCGCGGTTGCCCAGTAAGGGAGCTGATGCCCGTTCCTTAAAATTTGTATGCTTGATGGAGATGGTGCCGCTGCTGTGGAAGACCTTCGAGCAGAGCTTGCTCGAGCCAAGGAGCAAGCCAGGAAAAGTGATGCGGCTGCCTCGAAGGCAGCGGAAGAGCTAAAAGCTGAAAAGGCTGCTCACTGCCGAAGCGGGGAAGAGATGGCCGGAATGGTCTTGAAATTAAAAGATGTTGCCGACCGCTATGAGGTTCTTGAAAGAGAACGCCGAGCGGAGCAAGAGGGCCTGAAGAAGGCCGCCGCCGAAGCCAAGGATGCCCGTGGTGCGATGCGGGCTATGAAGGAGGAACTGCGTCAGGCCGGAGACATTGCGGCTGGAAAGCCCTTTCTACTGCGTAGGAAGTTCACGGATCCGAAGTATGCTCAGTTGGGCCAATTGTTTGGTGCGGAGGATCCTTATCTGGATTTGGCGGCGAGTGCGGCGGACACAGTCTTGCACTTCCGAAGCCAGAAGGATCACGAAATGGAAGAGCTTTTCTGGTCTCAATTCCATAGTCCGGAGCATCCACTCCCGTTGGCTGATCGGCTGGCTGAGTGGGCTGAGCTGAATAGATTGTCTGGACTTGCCATGACAGATGTGGTCGCTCATCTGTGGCCGGAAAGGCCTAAGCCGAAGAGTTATTTTGGCTTGTTGCAGCAATTCCTTGGGGCGGTGCCGCATATCGGGGCGATGAAGCGGTCGGCATGCATAGAAGGTGCACGGATGGCTCTCGCCCGTGTTAAGACATATCGGGCGGAGATGGATGCCACCGCTGTTGCATCCCGGGGTTCGGACAGAGACCGATTACCCACCGAGCATTATTTTGAGGAAGTCCTGCAGGGCGCTCGTTTAGTAGAGTCGCAGTGCTCGAAAGATGTCATGTTCAAATGACGTGTATGATTTGTGAGATCATGTTTTATAATGCAATAGCTTTTTATACTTGTGCGTTCAAGTATTGGACTATCTCCTGTGCGGCTGTATATGTATGTATAACCTGAAAGATGGCAGTCTTTGGCTTCAGCCCCCACGCACATGGTGCGGGGGTGTTTGCAAAGAGAAAAGCGCTTTTTCACACTTAATCCAATATCTTGGTCCTTTGAAGGAGGTGATAGCGTAGCAAACTAGGCAACCGGACTATAATGCTTTATCACTTTCACTTAGCCATAGGAGCTCGAAGGTGGGGCTACTATATAGCCCCTAGAGGCACCGCGTTTCTCCGAACTCGGGGCGCGTATGTGCCTGACCGGGAAGCGGTCCTTCGTCAAAGTGGAGGAATTCTAAACAATCCAGTGGTCGATCGAGTGGTTGACCAGTCTCTCACTATATCATGACAGTCAGTTTTCGGCTTTCTCTACTGAGGTGCTCGCCCGACCGAACCGGGGCACAATCGCAGTAGTTCTCCTGGTGCCGCGTTAGCCGATAGAGCGGAACATAAGGCAGCAAAACACAGGAGCCGGGCAAACCCAACATTTGACCAAAGACATGATTCGGAGCTGATGCATATAAGGCCTAACTCGAGATGCCAAACACTCCCTAAGGTGTTCGGTCTTTATGATACCGGGCAGAACAATGCCCTAAGCCCCTAGTGTCCAGGTACAGGCGGGAACTTCTGACGCGGCCGATGCCAAAACGCCAGCCTCCTCCTCGTTTATGGTTGGAAACCGGGGGATGTGTATCAACAAGAGATAGTAAGAAAGGTTTACGCAGGGTCTTAATCTGAAAAGAATCCTTGCAACGGGTCCCTGCTGCACGTATGCGCCTGAGTCTCCGTTGTGTTGTATCCTGGACGGGTGTTGCACGTGCTTCATCTGTAAAAGAGAAGGACTTAGTTCGGAAGAAATATCGTGCAAAAGATGTATTTAAAATGAAGTATAATTTGGAAGATGAATAAAGTTGAGCTTTAGTGGCTCTCATCGTTTATACGCGCGGCCCCTTGTAAAGGGGTATGCGGCTGGGAAGCCCCTTGTTCATTTACGCCGGACTTGCCTAACCATGTCCGAGGTCTGAATGACCTATTTTTAGGGGCTTTGACCTGCAAGGTCAGATTAGTGTGTGGCTGTCAAGGCAGCCTCACGTTCTCCGTGGTCGAGGAACACTCGGAGCTACTCTTTAATGAGATTATGCCACGTGGACCGGACATTTTAAGCGTAAGAGACGCGTAATGTGGTATTGCGTTAAAGCGGGCGAAAGCTTCGCGTCCCAGTAGTGCTTGAGGGCCACTGTTAAATGGGGCGATGTGGAGGGTGAGCTTTTCGCGATGGAGGTTGTCGGATGAACCGAACACAACCTCTAGTGGTACAGAGCCTGTACAATTGTCTTAAATGCCTGGCGTCACTCCTTTGAAGGAAGTGCTGCTACGGTGAATTTTGGTAGGGTCTATCCCCATTCTGCGGACAGTGTTCTGGTATGGCAGGTGCCGCACTGTGTTTTCGTGTTATCACATGAAGTTAGTTCACTGTTTTGACTTCTAGTGGGAAAGTCTTCTGTTTTCTGGCATGCTGCTTGTGGGGTTCGTCATCGTCTTCGCTTGGTGTGTCGAGCCCTTTGCGTTCGGCGTTAAGTCGGCCGGACTGCTTGAAGACCCAACAATCTTTGTGGGTATGGTTTACAGGCTTCCCAGAGGTACTATGTATTTGACATAGCCTATCCAGAATTTTGTTTAGGTTGGATAGCTCGTCGCTGTTGTCCTTGAGGGGCAGTGTTTTATTATTCGGCCAAGAGCTTTTGAATCCGGCGTTGACCGCCGTGCTATTTGGGCCATTTTCCTTATTCCGGCGCTAATATTTTCTGCGTCGTGATTTCCCATTTCCATCCCTGACTTCGGATGTACTCGGGTAGCTGGTGCTGCATCTAGCCAGCCAGCTATCTTCCCCCGCGCAAAAGCGGGTCATGAGGCTTGTTAGTGTGGCCATTGTTCTTGGTTTTTCCTGGCCGAGGTGTCTGGCGAGCCATTCGTCTCGGACGTTGTGCTCAAAGGCTGCTAAGGCTTCGGCGTCCGGACAGTCGACTATTTGGTTATTTTTGGTGAGGAACCTGTTCCAGAATTTGCGTGCTGACTCTCCGGGCTGTTGAGTTATGTGACTTAAATCGTCTGCATCCGGAGGGCGGACATAAGTCCCCTGAAAATTTGCTCGAAACGCATCCTCGAGCTCTTCCCAACTTCCAATGGTATTTTCTGGGAGGCTTTTGATCCAATGCTGAGCTGGCCCTTTGAGCTTGAGGGGTAGGTATTTTATGGCATGGAGATCGTCTCCTCTGGCCATATGTATGTGTAGGATATAATCCTCAATCCAGACTCCGGGGTCTGTTGTTCCGTCATATGCCTCTATGTTTACGGGTTTGAATCCCGCTGGAAATTCATGATCCAGTACTTCGTTGCTGAAACATAGTGGGTGTGCGGCGCCCCTGTATTTGGGTGTGCCGTTGTCTTCAAACGCTCGGCGGGTTGTGTTGCTTCCTGGAGTCTTCTTTTTTGGCCCATAGATAGACCTGACCGGGTCATCCTTTTTCCGAGGATCATTATGCTGATCATGTGCCGGCTTGTGTGCGGCGCCCCTTGCTGCTCTTAGCCTGTCATCTGGTCGTCTATCCGGCCAGGCGGCCTCTTTCTTTTTTGACTGCGGGGGCTCTAAGGCCTCCTCGTTGAATTCGGGCAACAACTTGCGCTTCGGGTAGCTCTTTGCCTGGTGACTAGCGCCATATTTATCTGCGGTATTGAGTACTTTGCTCCATCTCATTCTAAGTGCGTCCTCCGCTGTTTTGAGCTTCCGCTTTTGCTTCTTCAAACTTCTTGAAGTGTCGACGAGCCTTTTATGAAGGTTCTTATGCTCCGGTGATGTGTTCGGCGTGAGATCGTCTGGGCTCTTGTTTTCGCCGGGGATGGGTTGCTTGTCCAGTTCATCATGTTCGGATGGTTGCTTGGTGGCATGTTCGCCGTCCACTGCTTCGCCCTGCTCTAGGGCCGGGTCCGTATGGGTGCCGTTTTTATCGAGGCGGGACTTCGGGCGGCGCTTGCGTCGCTGTTTTGGTTGTTTGTTGGGGGAGTTGTCCTTCACCACGTGTCGTTGTTCCTCCGTATCGCTTCCTTTTGGTGTATCCACCATGTATACGTCGTGAGTTGGAGTGGCTTTCCAGTGCCCGATAGGCGCTGGTTCTTGGTCGTCTCCGGCATAGTCGTCCATACCGTTGATGTCTTCGAAGTCGAAGTCTAGCATGTCGGTTAGATCGTCGATAGTGGCTACTAAGGGGGTGGTGGGTGGGTTGTGAATTTCTTCGTCGTCCGCATCCCAACAGTCCTGACCGCAGTCCGGCCAGGGCTCTCCTGATAACGAGAGACGCTTTAGCGAACTCAAGACGTCGCCGAAAGGTGAGTGTTGAAAGATGTCCGCAGCGGTGAACTCCATGATCGGCGCCCAATCGGAGTTGATTGGAGGGGGAGCGGGAGGTTCGGAGTCCGGCAGGGAGTCCGGCACCTCGGAGTCATGAGCTTCATGAGGGACAAGGTCAGTGTTCGGCTCTATCGCCGTAGAGGTTGCAGCCCCCGAGGCGGTGTCTAGCCATCCGTCCTTGATCTGCGCAGCCGGCTCCGAATTGAAGATCGGAGCGGACTCGAGTGCGGCCTCCAGGGTACTGTCCGGCTGCAGAGCTAAATCATGCCCGTCGTGACAGTGCAGCGCGCTCGGCTGTGGCTCGAATCCATCGAAGATCAAGTCCCCGCGGATGTCAGCCGTGAAGTTCAAACTTCCAAATCTGACCTGACGGCCAGGGGCATAGCTTTCGATCTGCTCCAGATGGCCAAATGAATTGGCCCGCAGTGCAAAGCCGCCGAATACGCAGATCTATCCGGGGGGGAAGGTCTCACCCTGGACTGCGTCGTTGTTGATGATCGAAGAAGCCATCGAGCCTATCGGTGACGACACATAGGAACTCTCAATGAAAGCACCAATGTCGGTGTCAAAACCGGCGGATCTCGGGTAGGGGGTCCCGAACTGTGCGTCTAGGCGGATGGTAACAGGAGACAAGGGACACGATGTTTTACCCAGGTTCGGGCCCTCTCGATGGAGGTAAAACCCTACGTCCTGCTTGATTAATATTGATGATGTGTGTTACAGGAGTAGATCTACCACGAGATCAAGGAGGCTAAACCCTAGAAGCTAGCCTATGGTATGATTGTTGTTCGTCCTACGGACTAAAGCCAACCGGTTTATATAGACACCGGAGAGGGCTAGGGTTATATAGAGTCGGTTACAATGGTAGGAGATCTACATATCCGTATCGCCAAGCTTGCCTTCCACGCCAAGGAAAGTCCCATCCGGACACGGGACGAAGTCTTCAATCTTGTATCTTCATAGTCTTGGAGTCCGGCCGATGATGATAGTTCGGCTATCCGGACACCCCCTAGTCCAGGACTCCCTCAACTATCTTTTTTGAAGAACGTGTTGTTACACCCTTAGATATTGCCATCACGCTCTTCAATTTAAATGGCTGCTAAACAAGAAAAGTATTTGAAAGTATAGACATTGTATGATAGACAGGTGCAATGGATAGTGGGGAATAAAAGAGGGCATGAAATAATTCATATTTATGTTGTCTAACCGAATAGGATAGCATGACACAATTTCACATATATGATGGCTAACTAAACAGGATAGCATGACACAATTTCACATTATGATGGCTAACTAAAAAAGATGGAAATACATAGTTCAAAATATGAGACAATGTAAACAGGATGACATGATATAACTATATAATGTGTTTATTAAATAGGTTGGCATGCCATAATTCAAAATATGATGACTGTAAACACTAAACAGGATGAGATGATATAACTATATCATGTCTTTATTAAATGGGTTGCCATGCCATAATTTAGATAGATGCTGTGTATGTACTATGTAAACATGACGACATGATATAATTCAAATATATGATTTATATAGTAAGCAAGTAAGCAGATGGAAATCCATATATGATGTAAAAACTAAGCAATGCAAGACAACATGCATGACATAGGTTATATAACCCTGCCAAGTTTGAGCATAGACCTCAGGGGGGGAATAGGACTGGTCATCAGTCTCTGAATCCTCCTCTGAGGAGCTCTCTGTAACCAGCAAGATGTCTGCTTCGGCAGGTAGCATTGTCTGCTCTGAATACCTTGTTTTCACTCCAGATACTTCCATCACCGCTTCAAATGGCTGATGCACAGGAAGAGTAGTTGAATATACAAACGTTGTCGACAAATGGAACACGTGATACAAAAAAATGATAGCATGATATAACTCACATACATGATGATTGGCTAAAAAGCATGGCATTGCATAATTCACATATATAATGCCTTTGCAACAAGATATCATTGTATAATTCACATATATAATGTCTTGCAACAAGATGGCAATGCATAATTCACATATATGGTAATTAGACACTGAACAGGTGGGATTCACATAAAACATGTCTAAACTAATCAAATGACATAGCAATGCGAGACACCATACACACGATATGAGCAACATAACCCTGCCAAGTTAGAGCATACACCTTGGGGGGGGAGGGATAGGACTGGTCATCTATCTCTGAATCCTCCTATGAGGAGCTATCCGTAACCAGCGAGATATGCGCTTCATCAGATAGCATAGTCTGCTCTGAAGACCTTGTTTTCACTCCAGAATTTGCCATCACCGTGTCAAATGGATGATGCACACGAAGAGCAATTGAATGTACTAACATTGTTGACAAATGTAATATGTAAGAAAAAAGGATGGCCTGATATAATTTACATATAAGATGACTGGCTAAGCAGGATGGCATTGCAAAATTCACATATATGATGCCTGGCTAAACAAGATGGCGTTGCATAATTCACATAAATGATGAATAAACTAAATAGATGGCATTCACACAAAGGATGTCTAAACTAAGTAGATGACATATTTGATGTATAAAGTAAGCAATGCAAGACACCATATGCATGATATAACCAACATCAGCATGCCAAGTTAGAGAGAAGAACTCAGGGGGTAAATAGGAGTTGTCTTCTCCTTCTGAATCCCCCTCAGAACAGATATCTTCCTTTCGATTACAATCCGAAATGTGTGGAGGGGGTGAGGGAGTCCTGGATTAGGGGGTATCCGGACAGCCGGACTATATACTTTGTCCGGACTATTGGAACGTGAAGATACAAGACTCAAGACTTCGTCCCGTGTCCGGATGGGACTCTCCTTTGCGAGGAAGACAAGCTTAGTGATCCGGATATTATATTTCCTTCTTTGTAACCGACTGCATGTAAACCCTAGCCCCCTCCGGTGTCTATATAAACTGGAGGGTTTAGTCCTTAGAGGGACGATCACAATCATAATCATCATAGGCTAGCTTCTAGGGTTTAGCCTCTATGATCTCGTGGTAGATCAACTCTTGTAATACCCATATCATCAATATCAATCAAGCAGGAACTAGGGTTTTACCTCCATCGAGAGGGCCCGAACCTGGGTAAAAATTGTGTCCCTTGCCTGCTGTTACAATCAGCCTTAGAAGCACAGATCGGGACCCCCTACCCAAGATCCGCCGGTTTTCACACCGACATTGGTGCTTTCATTGAGAGTTCCTCTGTGTCGTTGCTGCAAGGCCTAATGGCTCCTTCAATCATCAACAATAACGCGGTCCAGGGTGAGACTTTTCTCCCCGGATAGATCTTCATGTTCGGCAGCTTCACACTGCGGGCCAATTCGCTTGGCCATCTGGAGCAGATCGACAGCTACGCCCCTGGCCACCAGGTCAGGTTCGGAAACTTGAACTACACGGCTGATATCCGCGGAGACTTGATCTTCAACGGATTCGGGCATGCGCCAAGAGCGCCAGACAGTCACGACGAGCACGGCTTAGACCTGCTGTCGGACAATGCTCGGAATATCGCCCCTGCAGGAGCCCCGGACCTAAATCCGGAGCAGATTGCGTCGCCCGAGGACGGGTGGATGGACCCCGCCCCAGAGGCCGCACACTCATCGGCGATAGAGCCGAACACAGACTTCACCCCCGAGGAAGCCTGTGACACCGGACCCCCGGACTCGTATCCGGTTGTAGGTTCCAGTCCGCGCGCCTCCAAGACCGCCGAATCTGGTTGGGCTCCGGTAATGGAGTTCACCGCTGCGGATATCTTCTAGCACTCGCCCTTTGGCGACGTGCTGAACTCGTTAAAGTCTCTCTCTTTGTCAGGAGACTCTTAGCCGAACTATGTCCGGCTCGAGTGGGAAGCAGGCGATGAAGGAATTTGTTGCCCACCCACCACCCACTTCATTGCCACGGTCGATGATTTAACCGACATGCTTGACTTCGACTCTGAAGACATCAACGGTGTGGACGACTATGTAGGAGAAGAACAGGAACCACCACCCATGGGGCGGTGGACAGCCAGCTCCTCATATGATATATATATGGTGGACACTCCAAAAGAAACAAATGGCGATGAGGCAATGGAGGATAACCCTTCAAGTAAGAAAACAAAGCATGGGCGTCGTCGGCGCCGCTCCAAGCCCCGCCACAGCAATACCGACACAGGTGATGAAAACAGTCTGGATGGTGCCGAAGATGAGTACAACCCCGATCAGCCTGCCTTCGAGCAGGCCGAACAGGAAGATGGGCAGGACAGCCCAGACGAACAGGCGATGGATGGATATCCAAAGGAGGACAACTACATGCCCCCCTCCGAGGACGAGATTAGCCTCGGTGACGACGAGTTCGGCGTGCCTGAGGACCCCGTGGAGCAAGAGCGCTTCAAGCGCCGGCTTATAGCCACTGCGAGAAGCCTGAAAAAGAAGCAACAGCAGCTCCAAGCTGATCAAGACCTGCTCACAGACAGATGGACTGAAGTCCTGGCAGTTGAGGAATACGGACTCGAGCGCTAGACGGCTGACCGACAACCTCGTGGCCAGGATAAAATGGCATACCAGCCTGAATACCAGCCTGTACCCCCACGCTAATACACTATGGCCCGGGGCAATAGGCAGGACCTGCAAGATATACTAGAAAACAAGGCAGGACAGCCAAGATCGATCTACAGATCACGGGGGCGCGCCACAACACGTGATGATGATCGTCACGCCCGATACACCATGAACAAGTCCGGCCGGGCCGAATACAGTCACCCAGACTCATTCGAACTGTGTAGCCACATAGCCCGGCATAGAGGCGCCACACACCCCCTCTGGTTCACTGACGAAGTGATGGATCATGAATTCCTAGAAGGGTTTAAACCCGTAAACATCGAATCATACGATGGCACCACAGACCCTGCAGTATGGATCGAAGATTTCCTTCTCCATATCCACATGGCCCGCGGAGATAACCTACACGCCATCAAGTATCTCCCCCTTAAACTCAAAGGACCGGCCCGGCATTGGCTAAACAGCCTGCCGGCAAATTCCATTGGCAGTTGGGAAAACCTAGAGGACGCGTTCCTTGACAACTTCCAGGGCACATATGTGCGACCACCAGATGCCGATGACCTGAGCCACATTACCCAACAACCCGGAGAGTCAGCCAGGAAATTTTGGACTCGGTTCCTAACCAAAAAGAACCAAATAGTCGACTGTCCGAATGCTGAAGCCCTGGCGGCCTTTAAGCACAATATCCGTGACGAGTGCCTCGCCCGACACCTTGGCCAGGAAAAACCCAAGTCCATGGCGGACCTCACGACACTCATGACCCGCTTTTGCGCGGGCGAGGACAGCTGGTTGGCTCGCCGTAGTACCATGCCACATTCCGGCACCTCGGATGTCTGCGACAATAACGGCAAGCCACGACGCAACAGACATAAGCTACGGAATAACGGCGACAACACCGAAGACACGGCAGTCAACGCCGGATTCAGCGGATCCAAATCCGGTCAGCAGAAAAAGTTGTTCAAAAGAAACAAGTAGGGACCGTCCAGTCTGGACCGCATACTTGAATGCTCGTCCCAAATTCATGGCACCCCGGACAAGCCAGCATACCACACTAATAGAGACTGCTGGGTGTTCAAACAGGCCGGTAAAATAAACACTGAAAACAAAGACAAGGGGCTGCACAACAACGATGATGAGGAGCCCCGGCGTCTGAACACGGGGGGACAAAAGAAATTTTGCTCCCGAGGTGAAAATGGTCAACGTGATCTACGCCACCCACATTCCCAAACGAGAACGGAAGCGAGCACTACGGGACGTCTATGCGATGGAGCCAGTTGCCCCAAAATTCTACCCATGGTCAGCCTGTCCAATCACCTTTGATCATAGGGATCACCCTACCAGCATTCGTCACAGAGGTTCAGCAGCATTGGTCCTAGACCCAATCATCGACGGATTCCACCTTACGCGAGTCCTTATGGATGGCGGCAGCAGCCTGGACCTGCTTTATCAGGACACAGTGCACAAAATGGGTATCGACCCTTCGAGGATCAAGCCCACCAAAACCACCTTCAAAGGTGTAATTCCAGGAGTAGAGGCCCGTTGCACGGGCTCCATAACACCGGAAGTGGTCTTCGGATCTCCGGATAACTTCCGAAGCGAGGAGTTAATCTTTGATATCGTCCCTTTCCGTAGTGGCTATCACGTGCTGCTTGGACGAAGTGCATTCGCTCGATTCAATGCGGTACCACACTATGCATACCTCAAGCTCAAGATGCCAGGACCTCGCGGGGTCATAACAGTCAACGGAAACATGGACCACTCTCTCCGTACAGAAGAGCATACTGCAGCCCTCGCAGCAGAAGTACAATGCAACCTTCTCCGGCAAACCACCAATCCAGTGACAACAACCCCGAACACCGTCAAGCGAGTCTGCAACACCCAGCATGGATCGCCAGACACACCAAGAGCACGACTAGCAGTCCGGCCTCCGCTCAAGCCCCATCAAAGAAGCATTCGCGCCGCGCGTACACTATTACGCACTCAAAATACCATGGGCATCGGCGGAGGCGCAACAATGACTCAGTCCACAGTACGGTATAGCCGCAACATACTTTAATAACCCCCCTTATCTTTCAGGACACTGCTTTCAGGCAGCCTCTTCAGAAGAGCCGGATTGTCGGACTTACACAGGAGAGAAAACCAAGGAGGCAACAGGCTTTGCGCACAAAGGGGATACCCAGGTGGAATCTGTTCACGATCATTATACTTGTTTTATATACCTACATGCAGCCCGCCCTTGGATAGGACAGGTTAAATAGTCCTATTTACTTCTGCTTAAACGCATTCATTGCAAACATACGCTTAAACGTATTATTCATCAATGGGAGATAAAATATAGCGTCAGCTTATCATTCCTATTTGCACATTTTTCCTATAAATGTTTATTTAATATTGCATCCGTACACCTTGGTATGTTCAGTTTGCCAGGGGCTTCTTATGGCGCCCCACAATACGGCAAGACAAGTCCGAACACTTTAAACAGTGAGGCACCCCAAACTTATAGCATTATATGCATCAGCTCTGAATCATGTCTTGGGTCAATAGTTGGGTTTGCCCGGCTCCCTTGTTTTGGTACCTTATGTTCCGTTATATCGGCTAAGGTAGCGCAGGGAGAACTACTGCGATTGTGTCCCGGTTCTTTCGGACGAGCACCTCAGTAGAGAAAGCCGAAAACTGACCGGCATGATGCGGCGAGAGCTGGTCGCTGTTCGAGAGGTCTTAAAATCCTTAAAGATTTTTTCCGCTTTAGGCGAGGAATTGGCTTCGTCCGATTTAGGTGTATATAGCGCCCCAATTCAGCTTTCCGAATCCTGGCTTCGCGGAAATTTAAAATTGTAGACTTCTATGGCTAAGTGAAAGTTATAAAGCCGCATAGTCCGATTGCCTTGTTCGTTGCGCCAGACACCTCCTTCAGGGACCAAAAAATTGGATAAAGAGTGTCTGGGTTTTTCCAGGAACACCCCGGTACTAGTTACGTGGGGGCGGAAGCCGACGACTGGCCTACTTTCAGAATTTTATAAACATCCGCACAGAAGGTAATATTTTAAATCAAAAATCTCTATATAGCGCAAGTAACTTCGTCTTTATATTACAACACCGACAGAAGTACATTTACTCAAGGATCGTGTCCTTGGTACATTCATCGTCCACGAGACGAGCGCCTTTCATAACGCCATCATAATATTTTTCGGGATAGCAATGCGCCTTGCCCTCCGGCGGCCTGTCCTTCACCAGCTTCTCCGCATCCAGCTTGCCCCAATGCACCTTCGCACGGGCAAAGTCCGGCGGGCACCCTCAATGCAAACGGATCGCTTGATCACCTCAAGCCGCGGACTGGCGTTTACCATCCGCTTTATCAGGCCGAAGTAGCTGGCAGGCAAGGGCTCACCAGGCCACATCCAGACTATGAAATCATTCATAGCCACTTCGGCCGCCCTGTGGAGTTCAACCAACTGCTTCAGTTGGTCACTCAGAGGCACCGGGTGTTCGGCTCCAGCATACTGGGACCAGAACAGCTTCTCCGTTGAGCTCCCCTCCTCGGCTCAGTAGAAATCCGCAGCATCAGATACGCTGCATGGCAGATCTGCGAATGCCCCTGGAGAGCTCCGAATCCGGGTAAGTAAAAGAAATGTCTCCTCCACATGCTTGCTTTGCATAAAGAATGTCTTATCCGCCGCTATCTTCTTGGCCGCCTGGATTTCTTGTTGTGCCCTTTCGGCTTCGGCCTTGGCGTCTTTCACACTCGCAAGGGCCTTCACAAGCTCAGACTCTTTCATCTTGAGATCATGCTCCAAGGACTCGAACTTCTTGCCGAGCTCCTGGAGCTCTTGCTGTACCTCGCCCACTCTAGCATCTTGATTTTCGCGCTCCTTGCGCTCCAGGGATGCCTTGTCTTCGGCCTTGGACACCGCTTTCTTCAGAGATGCTACTTCAGTGGTGGCCCCTATTACAAAGTCACGACGCTTTGTCATTAGAATAATCAATTTTGTATATTCTTTATGATATGCGGATGGGGTATCACTCACCTTTGTTCTCTTCAAGCTACCGCTTCGTGAGGTCGAGCTCTCCCTGTGCCTGCTCCAGGTCCCGTTTAAGTCCGGCGACCTCGGCCGTGCGGGGAGCAGCGGCAAGCAGCACCGCCTGCTTATTCACATGCACACCTACTATTAGACTCCTGCGGATTATAATTGACCCTCTGTTTGGCTTTTCGTTTCGAACACCAAACAGAGTATCAGGAGCTACTACCTATCGGGTGATAATTTCACACATTTTTGATTACTTACCTCAAACCCGTCAGGAGGCTGGTGTAGGCTTCGGTTAGTCCGCTCTTGGCGGACAGAACCTTCTTAATCACCGCACTCATAAGAGTACGGTGCTCTTCATCCTTGGAAGCGCCGCGAAGTGCTTCTAGCAGACTATCCGACGCCTCGGGCATAATGGAAGCCATCGGCATGGACGGCTCACCTCCCTAGCAAGGGGCCACCTGCCTGAATCCGGAACCATCGGAGGTTCCGGCATAGTATCTGGCTGAGAGCCCGGCTTGCTGCGGCTCTCGCCGGCACCATCCGCGGGGATCTTATACCCTGTGTGCCCGGTGTCTGGAATTTCGCCTTGGGGTGTCTCCAGAATCACCTCCCCCTGCTCTGGGAGCCTTTGGGACAACACCTCCGTGTCATCCGCAGGCCGAGGAGTAGTGGCCGTCGGGAGCGAGTTCATCGCCGAATCACTCAAGGACCCATCCGAAGAGGATACCTCGGGATGGACCCTAGCCGGACTGCATATGCGTGTTCAGCGTTATAACAGACTATAAAGCAAAGTCGTACTAAAGTACAATAGAGTTCGGATACTTACAATCTTACTAGGGGCTTCCCCCTAGGCAGCCACTCCTCCTCGCTATAGGCGGCAGTGGTGGAGTAATCTGGAAGGGACGCCTTCCCCTTCTTGGGCGCCCTAGCCTCCCCCTCCGGGCGGCTTTCCTCTTCTTATCCTCCCCAGTGCGGAGAGGCAGAGTTTCTTAGTGTTTCCCCCCGCCTCCGCGGGAGGAATCTGCCTCGTCGTCTTCGGACGACGAGGGTATGACGGCCTTGCGCCGGGGACCCTTCCCGATCCCCTGGGCCGTCTTCTGATGACCCACAAGTATAGGGGATCTATCGTAGTCCTTTCGATAAGTAGGAGTGTCGAACCCAACGAGGAGCAGAAGGAAATGATCAGCGGTTTTTAGCAAGGTATTCTCTGCAAGTACTGAAATAAGTGGTAACAGATAGTTTTGTGATAAGATAAATTGTAACGAGCAACAAGTAACAAAAGTAAATAAAGTGCAGCAAGGTGGCCCAATCCTTTTTGTATCAAAGGACAAGCCTGGACAAACTCTTATAATAGGAAAAGCGCTCCCGAGGACACATGGGAATATCGTCAAGCTAGTTTTCATCACGCTCATATGATTCGCGTTCGGTACTTTGATAATTTGATATGTGGGTGGACCGGTTCTTGGGTGCTGTTCTTACTTGAACAAGCATCCCACTTATGATTAACCTCTATTGCAAGCATCCGCAACTACAACAAAAGTATTAAGGTAAACCTAACCATAGCATGAAACATATGGATCCAAATCAGCCCCTTACGAAGCAACGCATAAACTAGGGTTTAAGCTTCTGTCACTCTAGCAACCCATCATCTACTTATTACTTCCCAATGCCTTCCTCTAGGCCCAAATAATGGTGAAGTGTTATGTAGTTGACGTTCACATAACACCACTAGAGGTTAGACAACATACATCTCATCAAGATATCAAACGAATACCAAATTCACATGACTACTAATAGCAAGACTTCTCCCTTGTCCTCATGAACAAACGTAACTACTCACAAAGCATATTCATGTTCATAATCAGAGGGGTAATAATATGCATAAAGGATCTGAACACATGATCTTCCACCAAATAAACCAACTAGCATCAACTACAAGGAGTAATCAACACTACTAGCAACCTACTAGCACCAATCCCGGACTTGGAGACAAGAATTGCATACCAGAGATGAACTAGGGTTTGGAGATGAGATGGTGCTGGTGAAGATGTTGATGGAGATTGCCCTCTTGTCACGACCGGTTTTCCAATAAAAATATTTATTGAGAAACCAATCTTTTGAGTCCAGTATGAGAGAAATCCTCCTCACTGGTAGATAAATTCTTGATACAATAAGCCAGTAGCATAGGATATATTACAGGGTTGAGCTAGGGCTGCTCAACAAATTATTACAAGCGTGCCAATAATTGTACATAATGGCGGATATAACACAATGATGTGGTGGCATACTACTGACTCAAGGGTAAAGTGATGGTGGAATAACACAGTGGGGAGTGTGATAACACGACTCTCAAACTGGCATCTCATTGAGCGTCGAGGTGAGGCTCGATAAATGTATTCGGGTTGCGGAAGCGGATATAATACAGTGACCAAATCCAGGGTCACACGAGACTGACTGGGATTCCTCTAGGCGTCGGACTCGCTATCGAACTCTTCATCCATGAGATCGCCTTCGTCAGCATCTGGCCAAATCAACAAGCCAGTGAGTACTTTGAAACTACTCGCAAGACAGTTCGGACGTAAGATATAACAAATGCATGCATGAATGCGTCATGATTAATTCACCAATGTACATTCAAAAATTAGCATAACGAGGTAAGTAAAAGGGAAACAGCGGTAGTCCGCCTGAAATCCCACAAAGCATAAATGAAGACCGATCGGGTGTCTGAAGCGACGCCTCGAAAGGTGAACAAATAAAAATAAGGAAATGATGCCATAGTCGGGCGTCTTAGCGACACCACACAAAGGGCTTTAAAAGAAATGCCATAGTCGGACGTCGGGGCGACATCACAGAAAGGGCTTTAAAAGAAATACCACAGTCGGGCGTCTTAGCGACACCACATAAAGGGCTTTAAAAGAAATG
>NC_057810.1:511495097-511504707 GCF_018294505.1 Triticum aestivum
ACATCACAGAAAGGGCTTTAAGAGAAATGCTACAGTAGGACGTCGGGGCGACATCACAGAAAGGGCTTTAAAAGAAATTCCATAGTCGGACGTCGGGGCGACATCACAGAAAGGGCTTTATTCACAAGTAAATAATACTCATAATAAATTTTCAATTCATGATAATAAACAGGTTAGTCCACCCACAGGAATAACATTTAACCGGACTTAGCACTCATGGGATTCACTGGAGTTTCTGTCATCAAACTGATACTGTTAGGACAAGATAATACGAATTTGGACATGGAATAGATGATTCAAGGAATGTATGACTCTGCAGAGTTTGTACAAAAATTTTCCCACAGCCAACGGATTTCCGTAGTCACGAAGGACTAGTTCCGTTTACGGTTTTTCGGAAGAAAACACAGCTATCCAGTACACACCCATCCTACCTCTCGATGCTAGGAATCACCCTAGACATCATCCAAGAAAAACTTTTGAGACGGGGAGATCACAATCTCGAATAGCATGGGATCAAATTTATATACGCGCGCTCTAAGGGGTGCCCCCCTCTCGGTCCCAACCGGAAACACCCATGCCCCCTGACCGGATGACTAGCTTTAATCCAGGGCCATGGAACCATCATCCCGGCCTCTCCTTTTGGTGTGTACCAGGAAAGCGGTTTGCAACTTACTAAACCATATTCCTTGCGGAAAACATGTGGTAGTACAGGGAAGGAAATGAGAGGAACTGGACCGATATGGTTTGACACTGAAGTCATATAGTCTGGCATAAGACTGGCATGCTACGACACTGCCATCTTACCCATCCTCATGCCAACACATGGCCATTCATACTCACATCCATCCACTTATGGATCATCGAACTCACTTACCTCAACATTGCATAAAATAACGTTCTTCGGTATGCTCATCAACATGCCATGAAACTAACTAAATGCAAAACATGCCAAGACACTCATCATATCAAAAGTTCAAACATGCTTGCCTGGTTCAGAGTAGTCAGAGCCTAGCTCGGTGAAGTTCGCGGCTCCGTCACCTCCTTCGGTATCTACGGTATAAAGAAAATATATGCGCTATCGTAAATACCAAGGGGTGCACAAAAAGTATTCCAGATATTTTTCAAATAAATCTGATAAAAAACTAGACAAAATTTTAAAGAGAACAGAAAAAGAATCAATCAAAAATACATTTCTGTTTAAAAGTTATAAAGGTTTTTGTCCAGGGACTCATCTGTAATGAAACAGAAAGTTCCCAGGGGCTAGCTTATAAAAACAGAAAACGTTCCAGTCTTGAATACGCCAGCCCAGAGGGGAAAGCGTATTTTGCCCGAAGGCGCTTCCAGAAAACGATTCACTTAGAAATGACAGAGAGGCTGACGGTGGGGTCCCACTCGTCAGGTTTAAATTTTCAAATGGGAGGGACGAGGCTCGTCGGCGCCCGAGGGCTGCGGTGGTCGCCGTCGGCGATCCACGACGAGGTAAGGGTATCGGAGGTTACCAACATGCTCACCGTGTCCTTCCGCAATGGTGGGTGGTGGTGTTGGTCGCCGGGGAGCACCACGTCGACGGCGGTCTCAACTCCGGCGGACGGTGGTTCGGGCGTGGATGGAGCTCGTCGGAGAGAGCTGCGAAGACCAAATTGAGGAGGGGGTTAGTCTTCTGGTA
Organism: Triticum aestivum; assembly: GCF_018294505.1. NCBI lineage: Eukaryota > Viridiplantae > Streptophyta > Magnoliopsida > Poales > Poaceae > Triticum > Triticum aestivum. The sequence continues at coordinate 511,496,764 of NC_057810.1, forward strand.
GCTAGAGGGGGTAACGGACGGGGTTTGGGCGCCGGAGACGGCCTCACCGGAGCGAATCGAGGTGGAGGCCGAGGCGGAACGGGGCGACCGGAGCTGGGGGAGGAGACCTCCTCGAGGTCCTCCGGGTGGCTTGACAGAGCTTTGGTGAGGTGTAGAGGTGGTGCGTGCTCGAGGGTGAGCTCGGGGGCCCTTTTTATAGGCGGCCCGAGGTGGTGGCCGTGAACGGGGGTCTCCGGTGAAGGTTACGGCGGCGCAGGGCTTGGTCGGGGGTGATTAGGGAGTTGTGCGTCGTCGTTGAGGTCCACCGGTTCCATTTAGGTGCTAATCGGGCTGGGATTTGGTGCTATGGGCGAGTTCGACTGAATGGGGCGGCGCGGGCCCGTCGACGGCAGTGAGCATGTTCCGTGCTTGCCGGGCCACGGCGACGGTGCCACGGGCGTGCGCTGGCATGCATGAGGCCACGCGGAGATCAGAGGGGCGTTGGGCGGCGCCGAACGGCGTTGAGCCGCCGTTCCGTTCGGCCACCGCAAGACACGTCGGCGCGGGCGGCCAGGGGCGCCACCGACGCTGGGAAGACGCCAAGCGCGCGTGCGGGGGTGCTGGCCAGGGAGAAGAAGCCGCGTGCAACGCGCCAAGCGCACTGTCAATGCGTGAGTGAAGCTGACGGACGAAAAACGACACTGAAGTCTGAATTTTCTGAATTTGCAAAGGAACAGTGCAGCTCAGGTGTTCGACAGAATGTTTTTGGCCTCCGGGGATTTTTCCTTGAGCTGAAACTTGGTGGAGTGGCTACTCATTGCTCCAGTAGGCTGCCTGATTTTTGGTGAAATTTTTAGAGAAGTGTAGGTATGAATTTCACCAAATTTGGCAAATCTGGTCCAAATTTGCAGAGACTGGATTTTGAAAAATTTGTAAAGAGAAGGAGTGGATCAAGATGGTTCTGGGTTGTGGGTACAAAGGACTTTCCAGGAGGGTTGGTTTGAGGTCAAAACTCAAATGCAAAAGGGTACTTGCTTTGAAAAACTCTCAGGCTCCAAATAATTTTCAGAAATGATTTGAGGGGAAAAATAATTATAATAAAATCCAAAACTTGCTTGGATTAGTTGGGACAGAGAACTTAGGTTGATTACAAGGAGGAGGGGAGGTTTTGGAGGGGTTTTACCACATGGGCAAAATACAAAGTCATGGGTGGTTTTGAAGATATGAAAATCCCAAATTTTCATAGAGTTTGAGAGGGAACCAACAGAGAAGAAGTTTCAAAAGATCAAACACCATAGCTTGAATAAAAATAAAAACCTTGCCAAAGAAAAGGAAGTTTTTAAGAGGAAGGTTTTCTGGAAAATTTTAAATGGCCTCTTTTCAAAAACTACAAAGTTTTTGCTGAAAACCAAATAAAAAAATTTGGAGTGTCACAACACCTACCCCCTTAGGAAAAATCTCGTCCCCGAGATTCCAGCTGATCCTTAAATAAGTATGGATGTTCTGTCCGAAGAAAATCCTCTCTTTCCCAAGTTGCTTCGCTTTCGGTGTGGTTGCTCCACTGAACTCTGAAAAATCTGATGGTCTTCTGTCGGGTTCTCCTTTCAGACTCCTCTAATATTTTTACTGGGCGTTCCTGATAAGTGAGGTCTGGCTGCACTTCCTTAATTGAGAGACGTGGAACATGTCGTGGATGTCGGACAAGTCTTCGGGTAAGTCTAGCTGGTAGGCTACAGTGCCTCTTCGTGCCACGATGCAAAATGGTCCAATGAATCTTGGTGCTAACTTTCCTTTAATCTTAAACCGTTGCAGTCCCCTCATAGGTGATACTCGTAGGTACACAAATTCACCGAGTTCAAAATTGACCCCACGATGTTTCTGATCGTAATAACTCTTCTGTCGGCTTTGAGCGGTCTTGAGTCGGTCCCTGATTAGCTTGACTTTTTCCTCGGCTTCTTTGAGCACGTCTGGGCCGAAGATACGGCTGTCTCCGGTCTCTGACCAATTTAGCGGGGTACAACATCTCCGTCCGTATAGGGCTTCAAAAGGTGCCATTTGCAGGCTGGCCTGGTAACTATTGTTGTATGCGAACTCGGCATATGGCAGGCTTTCTTCCCAACTGGTTCCATAGGTGAGAACACATGCTCTCAGCATGTCTTCTAAAATTTGGTTTATGCGTTCAGTCTGTCCATCAGTCTGGGGATGATAGGCTGTGCTGAAGGCCAATTGAGTTCCCAGAGCCTGTTGTAAATGATCCCAGAATCTCGAGACAAATTGAGTGCCTCTGTCGGATATTATAGTCTTCGGGACTCCATGCAGACAAAATATACGGGAGAGATAAATCCTGGCAAGCCTCTGAGTGGTGTGGGTCGTCTTTATTGGAATAAAGTGTGCCACTTTGGTTAACCTATCAGTGATGACCCATATGGCATCATTCCCATGTCGTGACCGAGGTAGTCCGACAATAAAATCCATCCCTATTTCATCCCATTTCCACTTAGGTATTTTGTTCGTTTGCAGTAGTCCGGCTGGTCTCTGATGCTCAGCTTTTATGCGTTGACATGAGTCGCAACGTGCAATGAAGGTGGCTATGTCCCTCTTCATACCGTGCCACCAAAATCTTTCCTGAATATCTTTATACATTTTGGTTCCTCCAGGGTGGATCGAGTACGGGGCGTTGTGGGCTTCAGCTAAAATCTGTTGTTTAAGGTCTTCTATGTTTGGCACACAGAGCCTTTCTCCGTACCATAATATTCCTTCATTGTCTATGACGAATTCCGAGGCCTTGCCCATACTCAACTTTCTTTTGATGCCTTCGATGCTGGTGTGACCGGGCTGAGCTCCTTTAATTTTCCCCACAAGGTCGGGTTGTATTTCCAAGTTTGATATGGTGCCTTCTGCTACCATTATCAAGTTGAGCTTGGCAAATTCTTGTTGGAATTCGGGCCTCAAGCTGTGCAGATTGTTTTCGTCGGAGCTGGGGTTCCGACTAAGAGCATCGGCCACTACATTTGCTTTCCCTGGATGGTAATGGATACCAACATCATAATCCTTTACCAACTCCAACCAACGTCGTTGTCGTAAGTTTAGTTCCGGATCTGTGAAAATATATTTGAGACTTTTGTGATCCGTATATATTTCACATCGATTCCCAAGTAAGAAATGCCTCCATTCCTTGAGTGCATGAATAACTGCTGCCATTTCTAAGTCATGAGTGGGATAATTTTCCTCATGCTTGCGAAGTTGCCTTGAAGCGTAGGCGACAACCTTGCCTTCCTGCATCAACACGCATCCGAGACCCTTTCTGGACGCGTCACAATATACTTCAAAAATTTTGTGTATGTCAGGTACAATTAATACCGGTGCTGTCGTTAACTTCCGCTTTAGCTCTTGGAAACTTTTCCCGCAGGCTTCTGTCCATTGAAACTTCTTATCTTTCTTGAGCAACTGTGTCATAGGCTTGGCTATGGTGGAGAATCCTTCAATAAATCTGCGGTAATATCCTGCCATTCCAAAGAAACTCCGTATGTCTGTTACGCTGGCTGGTGACTTCCAGCCAAGTATGGCCTTGACTTTCTCTGGGTCCACTGCGATACCGTCTTGGGTCAGTACGTGGCCTGGAAAGCCTACTTGTCTTAGCCAAAATTCGCACTTGCTGAACTTGGCATACAATTGGTGTTTTCTGAGCTCTCCTAGCACAATCCTGAGATGTTCTGCGTGCTCTTCTGGTGTCTTGGAGTATACCAGAATATCGTCGATGAATACCACGACAAACTTGTCCATAAACTTCATAAATACTTTGTTCATGAGGTGAACAAAATATGCTTGGGCGTTAGTTAATCCAAATGGCATCACTGTGAACTCGTACAGTCCATATCTGGAGGTGAAGGCTGTTTTGGGGATATCTTCCGTTCGTACCTTCAATTGATGGTATCCTGACCTTAAGTCAATTTTTGAGAATACCTTGGCTTGAGCGAGTTGATCAAACAAATCGTTTATCCTTGGCATCGGGTATTTGTTTTTGACTGTGACCATGTTAAGTGCTCGATAGTCAATACACAATCTCAGCGTTCCATCCTTCTTTTTGGCAAATAAAATTGGTGATCCCCAAGGTGAGGAGCTGGCTCGAATGTATCCTTTGTCTAGCAATTCCTTTATTTGTTTCTTCAACTCAATAATTCGGATGGTGCCATTCGGTACGGTTTCTTGTATATGGGGGTGGTTCCTGGTGCGAGCTCAATGCTGAATTCTATCTCTCGGTCTGGTGGCATGCCTGGTAGCTCTTCAGGGAATACATTTGGAAATTCACACACTACTGGAACCTTGTTTAGCTCAGAAACGTCCACCTTATTTAATCTCGGTTGCCGGGGTATTTTTCCTTCCTTGGCTGATACTCTTATGGTCTTCCCTTGGTGGTGTGTGAGAATTACGGTCCTGTTGAAACAGTCGATAAACCCCTTGTTGGTGGTTAGCCAATCCATCCCTAGGATGACATCCAGTCCTTTATTTTCCAATACAATAAGATTTGCGTGAAACTCCAAACTTTCGAACTCAATGACCACATTCTGACAGTAATTCTGAGTAACTTGCTGAATCCCAGGGGACTTGATGATTATGGATTTCTCCAAAGGAAGCATCGAAAAATTATTTTGCAAAGCAAAACTTTTCGAAATGAAAGAGTGAGAAGCTCCAGAATCAAACAAAATCATTGCAGGTATTGTGTTGACTGGAAACGTATCGAGTACGATATCCGGAGCATTTTGTGCCTCCTCTTTGGTTACGTGGTTCAGATGACCCTTCCTGTGGTTATTGTTGGGATTGAAATTGTTTCGCTTGGGCGCTGAATTATTGCCGCCGTTGATCGGCTTTGGGGTTGAGTTCCTTGGCTTGGGGCACTGTTTGGCATAGTGCCCTTCTTCTCCACAAGCGTAACAAGTAACGCCGGGGCGATATGTGAATTCCTTGTCCCTTGCATGAAAATTCTTGATTGGGCGTGAGACATTGGATGAGGATTTGTGTGTCCCACCCTTTTGAAAATCTGTCCTGCTTCGGTGATTGCGAGCATGGTTAGTCTGGTCCCTTTTTCGCTTGCGGATATCTTCCAGACTGCGTCTCTCATTTTCCAGAGTAATGGCTTTGTCTACTAGTGTTTTAAAATCAGGAAAAGTGTGCACGACCAGTTGGCATTTAAGCGCGGGCGCCAGACCGTCAAGGAATTTCTCCATCTTCTTGATTTCAGTCATACGCTCTTCATTGGTGTAGCGGGACAATAGAGTAAATTGACTGTTGTAATCTGACACTGTCATGTTCCTTTGTTTGAGGTCATCGAACTCTCTCTTCTTGATTTTCATAATACTCTTAGGAATGTGTGCACCACGAAAACCTTCCTTGAAATCATCCCAGGATATGTCATTTTCGTTGGGATGCATGTGCAGAAAATTCTCCCACCACGATGCGGCTGCTCCTGTGAGATAGTGCGGAGCATACAATACCTTTTCGGGGTCTGAACATTTTGCAATAATTAATTTCCTCTCCATATCTCGAAGCCAGTCCTCGGCTTCAAGAGGTTTGTCAGTGTGAGAAAATGTTTGGGGACGTGTCTTCTGAAGCTCAGATAACTTGGATTGCTGCTGATACTGTCCATGGTGATTCCCCATGTTGATGACTTGGTTCATCATTTCATGATGTTGTTGCTGACTCTGTTCATAAAGGCGGCACATTTGGGAAAGTGTCGTTTCACTGTTCTATTGACTCGACTGCCCTTGTGTGAAATTGTTGCCTGGTTGAGTGTCATAATCTTCCTCTGGCGGAGTAGGCATGGAGCGAGTCCAAGGACGAGACATTTTTCACTCTGGGGATATATTTTGTAAAACTCATAAGAAAAGCGAAGATGGTCGCAAAAACAAATCCAAAATTGCACAAGGATGGCAAATAATTTAAATGACCAAGATCACTTAAGAAAACAAATCGAATTGCGCACGGAGAAGGACTGCTCATTACATATCTTACACGCGGGCGATAATTATGCAATACATCACTCAGGATATGCGTACATAATCCTGACATGTTATTTAGGCTAGTGCACTTCTCCAGATCCTACATGATGCGCAAACAGGCTACTTCTCACAACCTATGCACATATAAACATATCATACAAGGCGGTACATTACATGGCGGCTAAGCATACTCAGGCGGAGATGTTGACGACCTCCTTTGCCCTGCCGAGGGCGAGGCGTAGCGAGGTTGGGGACTCGACTTCCTCCTCGCTAATAGGCTCCATACGTGTAGTGTTGCACAGAGTGGACGGAGCGGTTGCCAGGGGCGGAACAACACGAACAGGAGTGGGCGCGAAGGGTGGTGCAGTGCGCGCTGGAGTGGGTGCAATGACTTGGTTGAATTCTTCGGTAGAAGGTAGGCGACGAGTAGGCGTATAAGATGCTGAGGACGAGACCAAAGTCAGTGGCGGTGCGGTGGGTAGGAGCTCCCTCCTGTTGGCAGCACAGCCATGAACTGAGTCCATGCGGGCAGCCACGAAGTCGTCCGCCAGGTTGTCGAAGGCTGCCTCCAGGGCCCGGAGATACTCAATGAGCATCTCAAAAGCCTCGTCTCGTTCTCCTCTGGGGCTGGAGTATGCGTAGTGACAGGTGTAAGGCACATGGCACGGAAGATAACGGTAACGACGAGTCTTCATCACGGGGAGGACATCCCTGAGACGAGCTATCCCCTCGCGGGCTGCCATCTGCATAGCATGCCTCTCCGTAGGCATAGCTCTTCCCAAGAACCGGAAGCGGCGTAACTCACCACGCCCTCCCTTGAACTGCACCGCGGCCTGGTGCATGGTCAGACTGTCGTTGACTCGGTGCTGGCAGAGTGTGAAGAATGGGCGCACAGATGGCCCCATCGCGACCTGAACGATGAAGGAAAGAAGCTTGACGAACCCATCGGGCACGTTGGCGAAGGTCTGAGACTCGCAGCTGTTGTCGGCCATCTACAAAAGTAGGCAAAAATTCTGCATGGTCAGATCATAAATTTATGCTGACTGACAGAAAATGACTACAATCAAGAAAATATGGAAAGGCTCAATCATGCTAATAACCAATTAGCGATCGCACCTAGTGGCTTCCTACAGTCAGCCTGCCTCTGGTACCAAGCTTGTCACGACCGGTTTTCCAATAAAAATATTTATTGAGAAACCAATCTTTTGAGTCCAGTATGAGAGAAATCCTCCTCACTGGTAGACAAATTCTTGATACAATAAGCCAGTAGCATGGGATATATTACAGGGTTGAGCTAGGGCTGCTCAACAAATTATTACAAGCGCGCCAATAATTATACATAATGGCGGATATAACACAATGGTGTGGTGGCATACTACTGACTCGAGGGTAAAGTGATGGTGGAATAACACAGTGGGGAGTGTGATAACACGACTCTCAAACTAGCATCTCATCGAGCGTCGAGGTGAGGCTCGATAAATTTATTCGGGTTGCGGAAGCGGATATAATACAGTGACCAAATCCAGGGTCGCACGAGACTGACTGGGATTCCTCTAGGCGTCGGACTCGCTATCGAACTCTTCATCCATGAGATCGCCTTCGTCAGCATCTGGCCAAATCAACAAGCCAGTGAGTACTTTGAAAGTACTCGCAAGACAGTTCGGACGTAATATATAACAAATGCATGCATGAATGCGTCATGATTAATTCACCAATGTACATTCAAAAATTAGCATAATGAGGTAAGTAAAAGGGAAACGGCGGTAGTCCGCCTGAAATCCCACAAAGCATAAATGAAGACCGATCGGGTGTCTGAAGCGACGCCTCGAAAGGTGAACAAATAAAAATAAGGAAATGATGCCACAGTCGGGCGTCTTAGCGACACCACATAAAGGGCTTTAAAAGAAATGCCACAGTTGGACGTCGGGGCGACATCACAGAAAGGGGTTTAAAAGAAATACCACAGTCG
>NC_057810.1:511505021-511505292 GCF_018294505.1 Triticum aestivum
ACATCACAGAAAGGGCTTTAAAAGAAATGCCACAGTCGGACGTCGGGGCGACATCACAGAGAGGGCTTTAAAAGAAATGCCACAGTCGGACGTCGGGGCGACATCACAGAAAGGGCTTTAAAAGAAATGCCACAGTCGGACGTCGGGGCGACATCACAGAAAGGGCTTTAAAAGAAATGCCACAGTCGGACGTCGGGGCGACATCACAGAAAGGGATTTATTCACAAGTAAATAATACTCATAATAAATATTCAATTCATGATAATAAACA
>NC_057810.1:511505304-511513021 GCF_018294505.1 Triticum aestivum
GCCACAGTCGGACGTCGGGGCGACATCACAGAAAGGGCTTTAAAAGAAATGCCACAGTCGGACGTCGGGGCGACATCACAGAAAGGGATTTATTCACAAGTAAATAATACTCATAATAAATTTTCAATTCATGATAATAAACAGGTTAGTCCACCCACAGGAATAACATTTAACCGGACTTAGCACTCATGGGATTCACCGGAGTCTCTGTCATCAAACTGATACTGTTAGGACAAGATAATACGAATTTGGACATGGAATAGATGATTCAAGGAATGTATGACTCTGTAGAGTTTGTACAAAAATTTTCCCACAGCCAACGGATTTCCGTAGTCACGAAGGACTAGTTCCGTTTACGGTTTTTCGGAAGAAAACACAGCTATCCAGTACACACCCATCCTACCTCTCGATGCTAGGAATCACCCTAGACATCGTCCAAGAAAAACTTTTGAGACGGGGAGATCACAATCTCGAATAGCATGGGATCAAATTTATATACGCGCGCTCTAAGGGGTGCCCCCCTCTCGGTCCCAACCAGAAACACCCATGCCCCCTGACCGGATGACTGGCTTTAATCCAGGGCCATGGAACCATCATCCCGGCCTCTCCTTTTGGTGTGTACCAGGAAAGCGGTTTGCAACTTACTAAACCATATTCCTTGCGGAAAACATGTGGTAGTACGGGGAAGGAAATGAGAGGAACTGGACCGATACGGTTTGACACTGAAGTCATATAGTCTGGCATAAGACTGGCATGCTACCACATTGCCATCTTACCCATCCTCATGCCAACACATGGCCATTCATACTCACATCCATCCACTTATGGATCACCGAACTCACTTACCTCAACATTGCATAAAATAACGTTCTTCGGTATGCTCATCAACATGCCATGAAACTAACTAAATGCAAAACATGCCAAGACACTCATCATATCAAAAGTTCAAACATGCTTGCCTGGTTCAGAGTAGTCGGAGCCTAGCTCGGTGAAGTTCGCGGCTCCATCACCTCCTTCGGTATCTACGGTATAAAGAACATATATGCGCTATCGTAAATACCAAGGGGTGCACAAAAAGTATTCCAAATATTTTTCCAATAAATCTGATAAAAAACTAGACAAAATTTTAAAGAGAACAGAAAAAGAATCAATCAAAAATACCTTTCTGTTTAAAAGTTATAAAGGTTTTTGTCCAGGGACTCATCTGTAATGAAACAGAAAGTTCCCAGGGGCTAGCTTATAAAAACAGAAAACGTTCCAGTCTTGAATACGCCAGCCTAGAGGGGAAAGCGTATTTTGCCCGAAGGTGCTTCCAGAAAACGATTCACTTAGAAATGACAGAGAGGCTGACAGTGGGGTCCCACTCGTCAGGTTTAAATTTTCAAATGGGAGGGACGAGGCTCGTCGGCGCCCGAGGGCTGCGGTGGTCGCCGGCGGCGATCCACGGCGAGGTAAGGGTATCGGAGGTTACCAACGTGCTCACCGTGTCCTTCCGCAACGGTGGGTGGTGGTGTTGGTCGCCGGGGAGCACCACGTCGACGGCGGTCTCAACTCCGGCGGATGGTGGTTCGGGCGTGGATGGAGCTCGTCGGAGAGAGCTGCGAAGACCAAATTGAGGAGGGGGTTAGTCTTCTGGTAGCTAGAGGGGGTAACGGACGGGGTTTGGGCGCCGGAGACGGCCTCACCAGAGCGAATCGGGGTGGAGGCCGAGGCGGAACGGGGCGGCCGGAGCTGGGGGAGGAGACCTCCTCGAGGTCCTCCGGGTGGCTTGGCAGAGCTTTGGTGAGGTGTAGAGGTGGTGCGTGCTCGAGGGTGAGCTTGGGGGCCCTTTTTATAGGCGGCCCGAGGCGGTGGCCGTGAACGGGGGTCTCCGGTGAAGGTTACGGCGGCGCAGGGCTTGGTCGGGGGTGATTAGGGAGTTGTGCGTCGTCGTTGAGGTCCACCGGTTCCATTTAGGTGCTAATCGGGCTGGGATTTGGTGCTATGGGCGAGTTCGACAGAACGGGGCGGCGCGGGCCCGTCGGCGGCAGTGAGCATGTTTCGTGCTTGCCCGGCCACGGCGACGGTGCCACGGGCGTGCGCTGGCATGCATGAGGCCACGCGGAGAGCAGAGGGGCATTGGGCGGCGCCGAACGGCGTTGAGCCGCCGTTCCGTCCCCTGTCGGCTGCCACGGGGGTTCGGCCGCCGCAAGACACGCCGGCGCGGGCGGCCAGGGGCGCCACCGACGCTGGGAAGACGCCAAGCGCGCGTGCGGGGGTGCTGGCCAGGGAGAAGAAGCCGCGTGCAACGCGCCAAGCGCACTGTCAACGCGTGAGTGAAGCTGACGGACGAAAAATGACACTGAAGTCTGAATTTTCTGAATTTGGAAAGGAACAGTGCAGCTCAAGTGTTCGACAGAATGTTTTTGGCCTCTGGGGATTTTTCCTTGAGCTGAAACTTGGTGAGTGGCTACTCATTGCTCCAGTAGGCTGCCTGATTTTTGGTGAAATTTTTGGAGAAGTGTAGGTATGAATTTCACCAAATTTGGCAAATCTGGTCCAAACTTGCAGAGACTGAATTTTGAAAAATTTGAAAAGAGAAGGAGTCGATCAAGATGGTTCTGGGTTGTGGGTACAAAGGACTTTCCAGGAGGGTTGGTTTGAGGTCAAAACTCAAATGCAAAAGGGTACTTGCTTTGAAAAACTCTCAGGCTCCAAATAATTTTCAGAAATGATTTGAGGGGAAAAATAATTATAATAAATCCAAAACTTGCTTGGATTAGTTGGGACAGAGAACTTAGGTTGATTACAAGGAGGAGGGGAGGTTTTGGAGGGGTTTTACCACATGGGCAAAATACAAAGTCATGGGTGGTTTTGAAGATATGAAAATCCCAAATTTTCATAGAGTTTCTTTTTAAAAGAAAAAGGTTAAACTCCCAAAATAATTTGAGAGGGAACCAACAGAGAAGAAGTTTCAAAAGATCAAACACCATAGCTTGAATAAAAATAAAAACCTTGCCAAAGAAAAGGAAGTTTTTAAGAGGAAGGTTTTCTGGAAAATTTTAAATGGCCTCTTTTCAAAAACTACAAAGTTTTTGCTGAAAACCAAATAAAAAAATTTGGAGTGTCACACCTCTCCTGATGAGAGGAGCGCTAGTGATGACGATGGTGATGATTTCCCCCTCCCGGAGGGAAGTATCCCCAGCAGAACAGCTCTGCCAGGGCCCTAGATTGGTTCCGCCAAGGTTCCGCCTCGTGGCAGAGGAGTCTCGTCCCGAAAGGTTGCCTTCTATTTTTTTCTCATCGAAAGACTTCATATAGGAGAAGATGGGTGTCGGAGAGCCACCAGGGGGCCCACGAGGTAGGGGGTTGCGCCCCGGGGGGGCCCACCCTCGTGAGCAGGGTGTGGGCCCCCTGGCCTTCATCTTTGGCGACGATTTTTCTTTATTTATTAAGATATTCCGTGGAGTTTCAGGACTTTTGGAGTTGCGCAGAATAAGTCTCCAATATTTGCTCCTTTTCCAGCCCAGAATTCCAGCTGCCGGCATTCTCCCTCTTCATGTAAACCTTGTAAAATAAGAGAGAATAGCCATAAGTATTGTGACATAACGTGAAATAACATCCCATAATGCAATAAATATTGACATAAAAGCATGATGCAAAATGGACGTATCACCTTCTTAGGCCCCTCGTCCTCTCCGGATGGGGCGGCCCCTTCTTCTTCCGCCTCCCCTTCGGGGGAGGAGTGTTCCTCGTCGTCTTTGGACGAGGCGACCTTACGCCGGAGACCCTTCCTGGTCCCCGGGGCCTTCTTTTCGGCCTTCTTTTCCAGCGCCTTGTAGGGCGCCGGGACTAGCATCTCCGCCAGGAGAGCATCTGCTGGACCTACTGGTAGTGGGGCCGGACAGTCAATCCGCTCCGCCGTCTCCACATACTCCTGATCAAATGCACACAATGACTTAAGATTCCCCCATGAATACGTTGGGAAAAACTGCATCCGGTGGTAGTCAGAAAACTCACCGGATGAGGGAGACGCGTGGCGTGAAGTCCGCGGTCCTCGGATGTGGGAGGAGGTATTTCGGAGGCCTTGAACAACGCCTTCCACACGCCCTTGTGCGTCATGCCATAGAGCTTTTGAAGCGTCTGGTGTTCGGTCGGGACGAACTCCCACAGATTAAAAGCCCGCCTTTGGCACGGAAGAATCCGGCGGACAAGCATGACTTGGACCATGTTGACAAGCTTGATTTTCTTGTCCTTCATATTATTGATGCAGTTCTGAAGTCCGGTCAGCTCCGTAGGCTCGCCCCAGGCCATGCCCTTCTTTTCCCAGGAGGTGAGCCGCATGGGGATTCCGGATCGGAATTCGGGGGCCGCCGCCCAGTTGGCGTCGCGCGGCTCGGTGATGTAGAACCACCCCGATTGCCACCCTTTCACAGTCTCCGCGAAGGAGCCATCTAGCCAGGTGACGTTGGGCATATTGCCTACCATGGCACCTCCGCACTCCGCTTGCTGGCTGCTCAGAATCTTTGGCTTCACGCAGAAGATTCATAGCCACAAGCCGAAGTGAGGCTTGATGCGGAGGAAGGCCTCGCACACGACGATAAACGCCGAGATGTTGAGGATGAAATTTGGGGCTAGATCATGGAAATCTAGCCCGTAGTAGAACATGAGCCCGCGAACGAAGGGATGAAGTGGAAATCCCATTCCACGGACGAAGTGGGCGAGAAATATGACCCTCTCGTGGGGTTCCGGAGTTGGAGTGATCTGCCCTTCGTCCGGGAGCCGGTGCGCGATGTCTGCGGCCAAGTATCCGGCCGCTCGGAGCTTCGCAATATGCTCCTCCTTCACGGTGGAGGCCACCCACTTGCCTCCTGCTCCGGACATGTTTGGCTGTGCGGAGAAAGCGTGAACTAGGGCGCTGGAGCTCGAGGGTGTGAGAATGGATAAGCAGAGAAGAAAGAAGGCGTTGGTGAAAATGGGGAACCCTTATCCCTTTATAGAGGCGACGAAAGCGGTGCGCCTCCCCACTTACCCGTTGAGAATCGCTTATTTGCCAAGCGCCACGATTGATAGCGCGGTTGGGTTACCCGTACCCGTATTGATGGGAATCCCGTGATAAGGGGACATGATCTCTGCTTTGACAAGACGTGCCGAGGAAACCGCCTCGCAATATGCATTGTGGCTGGTTGTGGGAAAACGGTTCGAATAATGACCTGACCATAGTGTCATGTCATGTTGTCTAAAGTTGTCAGCAGATCACATTTGTGAAATATTATTCTCTCTACGATGGTATGTGAAGATCATCTTGCAGATCCGGACACGGTTTAGTTGTTCGATAATTACTTTGGAGTATTCGGAGATGGAACCCGCCTTGCAATGCCGAAGACAAAACTGCGCGCCGGACTCATCGTCATTGAAGCCTGGTTCAGGGGCTACTAAGGGAGTCCTAGATTAGGGGGTATCCGGACAGCCGGACTATATACTTTGTCCGGACTATTGGAGCGTGAAGATACAAGACTCAAGACTTCGTCCTGTGTCTGGATGGGACTATCCTTTGCGTGGAAGACAAGCTTGGCGATCCGGATATTATATTTCCTTCTTTGTAACCGACTCCATGTAAACCCTAGCCTCCTCCGGTGTCTATATAAACCAGAGGGTTTAGTCCTTAGAGGGACGATCACAATCATAATCATCATAGGCACCATATGCATGATATAACTAAGCAGATGACATATTTGATGTATAAAGTAAGCAATGCAAGGCACCATATGCATGATATAACCAACATCAGCATGCCAAGTTAGAGCGAAGACCTCAGGGGGTAAATAGGAGTTGTCTTCTCCTTCTGAATCCCCCTCAGAACAGATATCTTCCTCTCGATTACAATCCGAAATGCGTGGAGGGGGTCTGCCTTTGTGCCTACCATGGAGAGACGTTTGCATGAATTTTTATTGCCATGCAAGGCTCATCTCTTTTGCTCTACATGTTTAGTTCCATTGTTTACAATAACTGTCATGCATAGGAATAAAACATAGTGAGATTATGTAAGGAGTGCATGCAGAAATCCAGAGTGATGGTAGCAACCTATGGATAGACCCAAAACCAATAATAGCAGGCAGATAATGGCTTCAGTTAAAAAATACAGATAATGGCTTCTTTATTGTTTGTTTCCCACCCAACATGAAACTCATAGTAGACACCGGAGATTAACCAGATAGTAGATAGATACTATTGATAGCGGCCCCGATATGTACCCCACAACCATTTAAAAACTCAAGTTTGACCATTAGTTTGGAGCTGACTCAGAGTATAATCAGTGAACAGGATGATAAAGTAGCATGTAATATTAAGTGATGCATAACGTAAGCAGACACGAAAGAGTGTGACCTCTCTTGCGGACCCGTGTAGTCATCGAGGTCATCTGCTCGGTTGATGATGGTAATGGAGTTTTCATGGCTGCCAGTGGCGGGGAAGAATATCTGAGGCGGCGAAAGACAGTCTGGAGCCCGGATCCCTGCTGTGCTGGACTCTTTTGTCGTTGGAGTAGCTGAGCTGGGGTGGATGACGGCGCAGCAGGAGCGGGACAAACCACGCAAGGTTTTCTTTGACAACTATCTATAAGAGAAGTAGTTATGTAAGGGCTCGTTTGAATTGGAGGATTCCAACAATGCAGGGATAGGAAATAGACAGGAGTAGGATAGGAATGCATGTGCAAAACAGAGAATTTAAAAACACAGGATTTCTGCCAATCTGGGTGTTTGATTCACAACAATTGGAAGATCACAGGATGCAAAGAAGCATGGTGAGATTAAGTCAAACCACAAGAAAATTTATGGTTATAATGCTACTATCTCTTAGTCTTGTGCTTAATGAATAGGAATTTGAAAAGGAGGACAAGTGAAAATTAAAATTCCTACATTTTTTATTTCAAGGAGACACTAAAGGAACAAATCCGTGTGCTTAGTGGACAATATATATAACATGTAGAGTAAAAAAGAGATGCAACAAGTGTGCAACTTCTTTGGTGAAGCCATGTCGATCTCAGCGTGATTGGGTTGGCCGGTGAGGATACTCCGACTGACTTTGCTGTCAGAGGAGGGGAAGAAGATCTTAGGCGTTTGGAGATGGAGCCCGAGGTACTACTCTGCTGTGATGGAGGGTTTCGTTGTTGGAGCAGCTCTGGTGAGTTGTACGACGCCGAGGCTGAAGCAGGACAAGAGAGACAACGAACAACATTAACCTGAGTGGAATTCTAATAGCATCTCCAATACATGACGTAAAATACATAACCACAAAGTGCTAGATGTAAAATACATCAGCCACTCATCTCTGAACTTAACTGTCGAAACTGAACTTAAATGTCGAAACTGAATTTTGCTGTCGAAACTGAACGCACTAGAAAAGTGAGGCTACACGTTGGTCGACTGACTTTTTCATCTCTAGTCAGTCGATTTTGCAGCTGTTGGATACGAAATCAAGGGCCTGCAGTTCATCTTCAACCTCCACCCCCCTGAGCCGCCAGCCACCACCGGCCAAACAACAGCCCCCCGCCGCCCGCGGCTGACGGTGCGCCACCCCACCTGCCCCGAAAACACTCCCCACCGCAGGTCCGCCGCTGCCCCGGCCATCCCTCTAGGCCCCCCCGTGCCGAGCTTTTTCTCTGGCGATCCCCATGCCACCGCCCCGCCAACGCCCCGCCACCGCCGGCGACCACCGCCCCCATCCTGAACCCTAAGAT
>NC_057810.1:511513541-511516456 GCF_018294505.1 Triticum aestivum
TGACCCAAAAGTCGATTCAGTCGACTGAAGTGTAGCTAAATCGGAGCAGCATCGCAAGCAAGAGCAAGAGCGAGAGCAGCAGCGCGAGCAAGAGCAATAGGAAGAGCAGACCAGGAAGGCGACCGAGAGCAAGAGCAGAGCAGCAGCACGAGCGAGAGCTAAAGCAGCAGCAACTCCTACTGATGTGGACGTTGCCGCCGAGTGAGCGACCCCGTGGAGGAAGTGGCCGGCGATGCCGCCGTGGATGGAGCCGTGCCATGTCGGCTCGGGACCGAGCACCGGCAGCACCGTGAGATCGAATCAAGAAGAGAATGCGGCGATTAGTGTACAACCTCTTTGGTGACGCCGATTAGGCCGCAGCTTCATCTGAGGAAACGGTAATGATGATGTTCTTCCGGTGGTGCAGGTGAATACGGTGGTGTGGGAATGGAGGTGGCGTGAAAGACGAGGGAACATCGGGGCAGCTCCTTGCAGGTGGAGGACGGGGTGGATGCACCGGCAGGACGATGAGATCGACGACAGA
This sequence comes from Triticum aestivum, assembly GCF_018294505.1. Classification (NCBI taxonomy): domain Eukaryota; kingdom Viridiplantae; phylum Streptophyta; class Magnoliopsida; order Poales; family Poaceae; genus Triticum; species Triticum aestivum. The sequence continues at coordinate 511,514,065 of NC_057810.1, forward strand.
TCCTCATCCGGTACGGGGGATGAGGAACGTCGAGGTGTTGCTGTGGACGATGTCATCGGGGAAGAGGCTCCAGCTGGGTGGCGGACGGAGCGGGGTGTAGGATTTCGTCGTGGGTTTTTGCGGCCTTGGTGTATGAATGGGTGGGCGGATGGGATGGAAGTGGGGAACCATGGCTTAGACACGCGCTTGTCCGAAATGCGGGGTAAGTTACGAAAGTACCCCCCACCGATTTGAGGCGGTTCTTTCGATTCAGGGGTACCACGGGCATTTCACGTGTCGGGATTTCACAGGCGGTGGGAGTTTTCGCGTGCATTGTATTTTCGAAATAGCAAGGCGTGGGTTGAGATGGAGGGAGTTGTCAGAGCACAACGAGACAAAGATATATCTTAAATATTTCGGGCTAACAAGGCGCGGGTTGAAATTTCCGGACAAGCCTAACATGTACTGTACCAAATCAATGCGCACTACAAATGTCATTCAAAACTTTGAATTCATGTTATGTTCAATTAAAATATTTCGCTACGTGTCTAATGCATGCAACCTACTACTCAAATGAACGTTTTAGTGCATTCCAAACGTATATACTACCGCTTCAATATGAACTAAATTTGAATTTTTTTTCTCTATTTGAATAAGATCTACAGTAATGATTGTTGTGAAGTCAAAGCATTTGAATTCATTTCTCTGTTTTAATAAGATCTACAATCATCATTATTGTCAAGTTAAACCATCGTTTGTGTATTATCTTCACAGCACACCACATGATTAGTCTCGAGTTACATATGAACTATGTGTACTATATGAACTTGAACTAGATTTTTTAATCCACTTTATTTTGATTTCAAATCACATTACGTTTCTATCTCTAGCTAGATCTTCATAATCTAAACCATGTCTCATATGTATAATGTGTTTATCACATTATGTATGGTGCCCCGCCCCCTACGCCTACAAGTATTTAGATGTGAGTTGCAAACACCACACATTACCACAAATTCAAATAAAATGTGAGAATGTTGGATATATAGTATTGTTTAGATTGCTCGATATTTAGTAGTAAGCTGCAAACACCACACATTATCACAAATTCAAATAAAATGTGAGATTTTTGATGTATAGTATGGTTTAGATTGTTTGGCATTTAGCTTATGGTATAACATGTGCACATCACGTGTATCACCGCTATATTCATGCATGCAATGTTTAAAACACTGTGATCTCATATTCAAATATATGAATTCGCTTTCATATCAAATTATGATCTTTGTTAGTCTCTTACACCCACACAATCCTCTAACCATTGTAGCTACCACTAACTTTCTCTCGTGCATGCACACGCCCTCCTCGCCCTCCCCCTCCCTCGGCATTCTATCCACAAGGCACATTCATTTTTTTCTTTAGGTCATTCTCCCAGAGTCTCCACAACTCATTTCCGACACAAGATAAACCTCTCCAGCGATGCCTGCCTACAACATACACACACACCTTCAATCTCCTCATTTATGTGTCCTTGCGTCGTGTCTCTCATACGGTCAGACACACGTGTAAACTCTCGCCCCTGTTTTCATCGATCTCACAACTGCACACTCCTCCCCCTATCTAGCTAGTAGTTGGCTCTCTCGCACCACCTCCTAGATCCATTCTATTTGCCTATCCGTCTCGCTGGGCCTTATTTGCCTCTAACAAATGGATGTACACCGACCGATCTCTCGCTATACATATATCTAGCTAGGTCCTTATAACTAGTTTTTACCCAAACGTCGATCGATCTACCTCATTAGTTGTGTCTCTCCCTTCCTCCGACAAACAACAATTGATCTACCGATCTAGTTAGGTTTGCTTACCAAACACATGGTTCCCCTTCATCATCCATGGATGCGTCCCGACCGATCTATCACGCACAGGCACACATAGAAACACATCCCCACTCTTATTGATAACATTGCAGTTCCACCCTCAGTTTGTCTAGTAGGCCTCTCCCAACATCTCTAAGAAGCAACTCCATCACCCATCCAGCACTCTACCCCTCTCCCTCCCTCTCCCTCCCTCTCTCTCTCTTCTCTCTCTCTCTGTCCCATCATATTTCCCGTCCTTCAGTTATGTATGGATGTTGACCGATCTCCCTCAAGACATAGCTGGGTCTCTCCTTATCAACACATATACGAGTCGTTCTACCTCTATAGTTAGGCCTCTGCCTACCCATCCCCCCACCCCCTCCCCCCCACACACACCGATACATTGAGCGCTCTAGTCATGTCTCCCTGCCACACACAAACTTGACATGTGCCCTCTAACGTTCCAGTAGGCCAGTCGCCCTATATCTTTGACTTGCACACACACACACAATTTCGATGGCTCTCTTCATTGATCTCGCACCCACCCACTTGATCCT
>NC_057810.1:511516867-511614851 GCF_018294505.1 Triticum aestivum
AGGTGGGGGACCTGCACGAAGAGAAGAGGTGCATGCACGATGCACGTACTCCTGTCTGTTTCCCAACCACACCCGCATGGGTACACGGTGGAGCTCATTTCTGTATGAAAAAGGCCGCCCACGTGGTAATTTGGCACGTGTACTGGTTGTCCACTTGGTGGAGGGAGGATCATCTACCACGGGTGAACAAACAAATTGCGACTTGATGTGTTATGTTAAATTAAAAAAAGAGGCAAACCATGTGGGGCCTACCTTAGAGGCAAGGCTCTATACACTTGAGTACTTTTGATGTGTCCCGTCAACTCGTAGAACAAGGAGAAGCTTGCTTAGTACGCTGTCTCCCCCGCCCACGGGCGCGGTGGCTCGTAGGATGAGGTGAAGCTTGCTCCGCCTTACGCCCGCTCCCTCGCTCATGCGTGCGGTGGCTCACAGGACGAGGAGAAAAAATTACTACTCCCTCCGTTTAATCCTCGTCCCTACTACCTTGGTTATAGAGATTATATCATATTGTTTGGAATATATATGTCCTTTAGTAGATTTCAATATGAACTACTTGTACATACTCCAAACACTGATGTATATAGACGTATTTTAGAGTGTAGATTCACTCATTTTGCTCCGTATGTAGCACTCTCCCTCGCCCCACGCCCACGTGGTGGACGTGCAGCAATTCATTCGGTCTCATATAGCCAGAACGATATATACTGCACTACCATTATTGCTCAACTTCCCGAAGAGGCGAAGAGCCAACCGCAAGGTTAATATTTTGGAGATGCCAAGTGCAAGGTTATAGGAGAACGAGTAGTAGGTGCCGCGTCATTTATAAATAGTTTTTTTTTCTTCAGTGGCACGTATGCAATATCATAGGTTCATATGGAGAGAAAAGGAAACCACTCCACTATATACGTAGTCAGGACGGGCCAGCCTACACGGTTGCTTGCTGGGGTTCCTCTCTTCACACTCTCTTGCACAAAACGACTGTGGACAGATCTCTAACATCCCGGCGGATCACGTCCGCTTGGGGAAGGGGTCGATGCTTAGTGTAGATGCGGTGGCCATCGCCGACAGCGAAAACCAACTGTCGGCACATCCCGATCAGGGGTCCCCGCCATTCTCTCTCACAAAGCCGGTGAGGTTGCCTTCGTCCCTTGCTCACTGCCGCGACATGGGCAGTTGCCGCCTCCCACCGCCCTCCTCAAGGTTGAGCTACGTCCCTCTGGTACAACTCCCTTTACAACCTGCTTGCACCACTGCTCCAGCTGCCCACATCACTTCCTGTGGAAATTTCTCTACTTCTTTGCCTCGCACATACCTGATACCTATACTGGCTTCTACGTACTGTATTTGTGATGAGTTTATGTCTCATCAACTAGTCCCAGTAATCTTATTCTAATCATGCTTCTTCAATTTCTTTGCCACAGGGATGCTCATCTCGATTTTGGTGAAACTGCACAAAATGATCCGATGGTCAAAAGGTTGCAAACTTCATTTATTAGGAAGCTCGAACGTTGCCAGCAAATTGAAGCCTGGTCAGGGTTCACGGTTCAAGGGCTAGGGAACTGCATGGATCATTTTTTTTCTTTAGCTGCCTCTGTTCCAAAATAAGTGTGAACTTTAGTAGTAGTACAACTTTGTACTAAAGTTTGCACAAAGTTGAGACACTTATTTTGGAACGGAGGGAGTACATATTTGCTATGATCTGTCAATCATTGAGATGCAATAGCATGCATGTTAGTCTCCTTTGTATTTAATGAAATGTTGCAACGGGCAACCTTGGACACAAGATACATGTAACAGAAGCTGGAAGCTTCATAGCATTGTACAAATTAATCTCGCTGATAAATTACTGTCACGACCGGTTTTTCCGGGTAATTAATTTCTAGAAAAGACCGTCGTGCTCATCAGCCCCAGGATTACTGTTAGCTGATGAGGCTCCAACTTGATACAGAAATTCCAAGCAAAATACAAAATATGTAGTACAAGACCATTCTGGCCAGTGAGTACAACAAATGGTTTCTAGTGGTTGATGGCGGAAGCGGGTTGTGAAACATCAGTGTCTATGGGAATCCATTTCCCACGGGAACAGCTGACCAGGTTAATTCCTATCTTCGCGAGGCTGCTATCTCCATTGAGTGGGTTCCGGGGCTGGCATCGCGTCGCTCCTCTCCGTGCAAGAAAATCTGGCCAAGACAATATCCAGGGACAAGCCAGTGAGTACTTTGAATGTACTCGCAAACATTTTGAACACAGGTATAATATAACCATGATGTGCTAAAAATATTATAAGCTCATGACGTCAGTCACAATGAAACTCAGATGCGTGCAAGCAAGCTATTTATAAAAATGCAATAACATGGTAGTATAAAAATTTATGAAACAAATAGCAAGCAATGCCACAGTCGGGCGTCTTAGCGACACCACATAAAGGGCTTTAAAAGAAATGCCACAGTTGGGCGTCTGAGCGACACCACATAAAGGGCTTTAAAAGAAATGCCACAGTCGGGCGTCTGAGCGACACCACATAAAGGGCTTTAAAAGAAATGCCACAGTCGGGCGTCTGAGCGACACCACATAAAGGGCTTTAAAAGAAATAATCATAATGAATATCCCGGAGGTAGAACCATCCCAGAGATACTCGGTAATAACAATAATATCACGGGTTAGTCAACAATAATAATAATCATAGATATCACAAGTCACGAGTAGTAATTCCATTTCTGGTTAACCGTTTCACCTCCGAAGACCGACACTAAGACCGATACCTGACCCATCCCAGACTATAATCCTTAACCATGGACACGGCTATTCGAATAGGTTTAATATCTCTGCAGAGAGTGTACTCTTTACCCACGAGTAACGGATTCCTTTAGTCCATCGGACTAATTCCATCTACGGTCTTTTAATTGAAACACACCTGACTTGCACACACCAGCTTTCACTCGTGTCTGGAATCACCCATGACACCTGTTAAGCAAAACTCTAAGTGGGGAGGCTACAACCTCGCGTAGCATGGGATCAAATTTCTATCGCGCGCTCTAAGGGGTGCCCCCCTCTCGGTCCCAACCGGATACACCCATGCCCCCGGACTAGGTGGCATGCCTACCGGCTACAACCGGTATCTTCCACCATGGCCTCTCTGTACGGTGTGTGCCAAGACAAGGGTTAACAACTTACTGAACCATACCCCACCTACGGTAGGGACCAGTGGCAGTACGAAAACAAGTATGGGGGTTACCGGAACAAGACTCGATCTATGGCCGACTCAGGAGGCTTATGAGTTCCCTGCATGACATGTATAACAAATATATTCCAACCGAAGAAATCACCACTCAATGTACCTTACCATGCCATGCTGGACATAACCGTCCTGACGGGGACCGGTGACAAGCTCACGCCTACCCAAGGCCGAGGCTTTCCCGGATTCCTTTCCGGCATGCATGCAAGGCACATGAGGAGGATTACCATCACAATAATATTCATTTCCAACAGCAAGGAAATCACTGATATGCTTCCATGCAAATGATCATGTCACATGAAATAACAAGTCCTCCGAAGTAAGGTGGTGTTATAAACGTGTCAAATAACACACCAAAAACATTATGCCAGGGTTCAGAATGCTTGCCTTCATGGTGTGGAGAGGTGGGGGTGCTTTCCAAAATTTTTGAAAGCTTCTTTCTCTCCCAAAAATCCTATTTTCAAGAATATGCAAATAACACCTATTTCAAAAACAGTACAAAAAAGTTGTTTGGAAAATATTCAAATAAATCTTAAAATAAACTAGACAATATTTGAGAGATGTAGGAAAAAGAATTAATTCATTTGGAGTTATATTTAAAAAGTTATAGCCAGTCAAAGTTCTGGTCAAATCTGTTATTTAAATTAAAACAGAAAAGAAAACGTTTCGGAGGGGAATACGCTTTCGGAGCGGGGAAACGTACTAGGAGGATTACGTCTTCACTTAATCCCACGTGGACAGGCACGGGGTCGCTGACAGTGGGTCCAGGGGGCCCACTAGTCAGGTTTGACTAGTCTCTTTCCCTCTCCTTCCTCTGTCCCGAGCAGAGGTGGAGCTCCGGCGATTGTCGCCGGCGACTGGCGGCTCCTCGCGGGGCCCTGAGGGCGGGGATGGATCCGCCACTCCAGTGCGGTCCTCCCGGTGGTCGCAGGGTAGCTGGAGGTGGAGGGAGCTGCCGGCGACGAGCTCCGCGGCGGAGGAAAGCTTCGGTGGCGAAGTGACATTGTGGCGGCGATGGTTCCCGATCAAAATTAAGTAGTGGGAAAGGTTCATGGGAGGATGAGGAAGTTCCTGGCGAAGAGAACGGAGAAGGGGAGGTACTGGAGGTGCCGGATTGGCTGGGGCGGTGGCGGCGGCCGGAGTTGCCGGAGATGAGGAAGGAGGCCTCCCCGGGTCGAATGCGAGGCAGGGGAGCGCCATGGGGGTAGCATAAGGTCGCCTGCGTGCTCGGGGAAGCTCGGGGGGGTCCATTTATAGCGAGCCAAGGTCGGTTCCACGACGGTGGGGATAAGCTCTCCGGCGAACCGTCTCTCTGTAGCTAGGGTGACGTGGCGGCGACGAACACTAGCGGACACCCGTGTGGATGAGCTCGGGCTGTGCCGGGGCCAGGTGGCGAGCCGGGGTGGCTTGGGCGGCGCTGAATGGAGCAGGGGCTGTCGGCGGCGGCGGCGGCTAGATCTTGGCCTGCCGGGCGTGGCGGGGGTTGCTTGGCGCGTTGCGGTGAGAAGGGTAGCGCGTGGCGAGGTGCTGCAGAGCGAGCTAAAACCGTGGGGGCCAGCGTGTCGGCTCGTGTGCGCGGCTGCAATATGCGCGCTCTGGGCGTGCCCAGAGCACGCCGACCATCTGTTCGGCGAAATGCCCTGGCCTGCTAGATGGCTTGGTTGGAGCTGAGGATTAGCAGTTCTAGGCTATGGCTTGCAAGGGGATCAGTAGACAAGCTGGTTTGGTCAGGAGATCAGGTTCACAGTGCAAACCAAAAATTCATGCCAAAACAGTTCATGCCCATATGGTGTTTGACAAAATGCTAAGGGCACTTAGGCATTTCTTGGAGTGGCCAAAATCTCCAAATCAGTGTCTCTGTGGATGAAAGAGAGGGTGGTGATGTTAGTTGGTGAAATGAACAAACTTGTTAGTGCAAGTCTAGCAGAATTTCAATTCTGGACAGGAAATAAATGGCATTATTTCATGAACCAAAATTAACCCAATGGGTGCATGCTCCTGGACTTAAGGGTTTGGCAAGGGGGACTACCAGTAGAAAAAGTAATCATGGATATAGGAGCAATTAAAATGGTGGTTGCTGTACAAATCATCAAGTTGGTCCAGAATGGAAATGAGGTTGATTCACTCAATATTTTCAAAGAACAACCCTGGATTTTTGCACAAAATGGAATAATATGCTCCTACTGACCTCCCCTAATTTTGGTAGAAGTTTTAAAGAAATATATAAAAGGGTTGTAGTGCAAAATGCACTCTGGACCAGAGAAGAAAAACTGAGTGTAGGGCTCAAAATATTTCATGAATGAAATATATTTTTGCATAAAAGTGATTTAAAAACATCACATGACATCTCCAAATTTTTGTGGAAATTTTAATTGAATCTATCAAATGGTTGTAGTTCAAATATGGCCATATAACCTTGAAAAACTATTTTCAAGAAGGTAAAGATCAAGCAATTAACTTAGTTAATTAGTTATACTGATAAAAGGAAAGTTTTTCTTGAGAGGTTAAACAAGTCCAAAAACATATTTGAAAAGTTTTCTCTTTGGGACAAACTCATCATAACAGGGAAGGAAATGATTTAAAAAAAATCAAAATGGAGCTCAGAAATCCAAAGTTTTAATTCCTAGCAAAATTTTAATTTAATAAAACAAGACCAAATTTTTGGGGTGTCACAATACTATCCCCCTTAAGAAAAATCTCGTCCTCGAGATTTGCTAAGAGCCGTTGTGAAAAACAAAAGTTCCATATGCATTCGAGCAGTTGTGAGACTGCTGCCGTGGTGCTGTGTGAAATTAATTAATCCGCGTCGTGAAGTGGCAGGTGTAGCAATTCAGGAAAAAGAAGTCTCACTCCAGGATTTTGCGAGGGAAAAATAGTTAATTTTTAGGAGCCTAATCCACAACAAAAACTACACACATTAGTAGAAGCCAAATAATTGACTCGTCATACAAACTCAGGGTATCACGCATAAGTCACACACATAAATAAATGTTGCAAGGAACAAATACAATAGCGACGTCTAAAATGAAAATGGTAACTGGGTGGGGTCCTGATAAAATGTCTCTGGTAAAGGGATACACTCCTCTTCTATTGGAGGAAGTGGATTGACCAGTCTATGTATGCGTCTCTCTGGGTCGGGTCTCAGTGGTCTGCCGATGGCAATTTGAGGATTTAAATCTGCGAGGGTCTGAAGATAATCCATCACTCGCTGGTTCAAATGCTCTTGAGCAATGATGTACTGGATCAGGTTGGCCAGAACTGGGTCTCTCTCAATACGTCCACCGGGAAAAGATGTTACTTCTCCGGGTGCTGCACGACTCGGAAAGTAATAATATCCTCGTTCGCGGGCATAGGGTACTGCGGATCGAAGACGAGCAATCGCTTCTTTCGCAGCAGCTTCTATGGCCAGGTGTGGGGTTGGCATAAATTTCCCCACGAAGGAAACTTCTATTGGATCTTGGTTGGGGTCTACAGGAGGAATGTGTACTGCTGCCCAATATTCCGAGGTGGATGGGGTGATCCTCGATTTGAACAGCTCATACTGAGGTGGCTGGGTAGAACCCATGGTGCTGCGGGTAAAATCCCACAATATTTTGACAAAGCTACCTGGGGTTGCATCTGGGGTTCTCATATGAATGCTGGGGCTCGGCATGACAGGAAAAAGCGTGAGTGTTGTGCACAAAGTGAGGGTTGTTGGGTAAGGTCACAAGGTGGTCTTTATATAGCAATGGAGCCGGGTTGTTTTACCGTGGTGAAAGGTAATAAATTTGCCAGCTTAGCTCCAAAGGTCAGGTCAGTGTCGGAGATACACATATCTCATAAAGAGACGTGTTACTGTGGTTGTCGTCGGGTTGGTTTTGGTAGTCGTGCCCGGAAAATATGCAGCTATGCACTGACCAAAAATGCAAGGCTACTATTAAAGTAGAGGCACAAAGACAGGCTGCGTTAAAATACGCGGTCGCATGATTACAAAGCGAGGATACATTGAAACTTGGTGCTACTCATACGGCTTAGTCTACCTCGTTCATGTCTAAACGGGCGTGCCTGGTGGATGTTGAGGCTTCTCCACGTGTCTCACTGCCGGGATTAGTCGGAGATGGCGGGGGAACTGCAGGGTCGGGGTAGTGATGATGACCATCGCGGGGATTGTTGGCCACAACTCCGTTGGAGTGTGCTCCCAAAATGCGACGAAGCACCTCTGGGGTTATCGCAGCACCTTGGCCGATGGCTGGGGCAGATCTTGAGGTCTCGATCGGTTGTCCAAACAGCACGACTGGGTTGTCGGCGTTGGGCTCGTTTTCTCCTCTCGCCGGGGCTCGACGAACCAGCTCTCCACGAGCTGCGATTAGATCAATGGTGATCTGGTCGAACAGTGCCTCTAGTGCACTTACATAGCGCACTAGGTGCAACAATGCGGGGTCCGTCTCGTGATCTCCGTTGGCAACTTGGGGTGGTCTACCATACCCTTCACGTCTGGGGTAGTAGTGGAACGAGCGACAGTTAACTCTGGGCGACAAGTGCCTGAGATGAACTATAGCCTCTCGAGCGGCTAGCTGGATGGCTTGTGGCTCAAAGGAAGTTGTCCTTCCAGTGAACCTGTAGGGGCGCTCGGGTGCTAGACCCCTACCGTAGATGTGCACAGTGGCCCAGAATTGACGGTCTTCACCGCTCATGGGTCCTTGATACACAACATATTCTGGTGGCTCCTCTAACGCGTAGGCACGACGGGTGAGGTTTGCGAGGATGGTCACAAAACCTCCAAGGTTGGTTGCTGTAGTTTCGTTGTGCACTATAGGTCCAGGCATTGTGGCTCGGTTTGGGGTAGCGGCTGTGCTGTGCTGGGTTGAGGCTAGCATGCCCTTTTTATAAGAAAAAGGGGACGGAGTCTCCCTTTGCACGCTTGCGAGAAAGGACTATTTAGGGGCCAGTCACTGGCGCATGAGTGACAGGTTAGGTTGATAGGTTGGGCACCGACTGCCAAAAAGGTGTTGGGTCACTGTGTGGCTATCTTGCACGAGAAGCTTGGCTGGGGTTTGGCTAAGGTCTAGTGGGTTGGTTTGCCTAAGTTTATTGACCTGGCTAAGATAGGATTAGCCAATGGTCAGCCTGGCTCTGTTACCAAGTCTGTCACGACCGGTTTTTCCGGGTAATAAATTTCCAGAAAAGACCGTCGTGCTCATCAGCCCCAGGATTACTGTTAGCTGATGAGGCTCCAACTTGATACAGAAATTCCAAGCAAAATACAAAATATGTAGTACAAGACCATTCTGGCCAGTGAGTACAACAAATGGTTTCTAGTGGTTGATGGCGGAAGCGGGTTGTGAAACATCAGTTTCTATGGGAATCCATTTCCCACGGGAACAGCTGACCAGGTTAATTCCTATCTTCGCGAGGCTGCTATCTCCATTGAGTGGGTTACGGGGCTGGCATCGCGTCGCTCCTCTCTGTGCAAGAAAATCTGGCCAAGACAATAGCCAGGGACAAGCCAGTGAGTACTTTGAATGTACTCGCAAACATTTTGAACACAGGTATAATATAACCATGATGTGCTAAAAATATTATAAGCTCATGACGTCGGTCACAATGAAACTCAGATGCGTGCAAGCAAGCTATTTATAAAAATGCAATAACATGGTAGTATAAAAATTTATGAAACAAATAGCAAGCAATGCCACAGTCGGGCGTCTTAGCGACACCACATAAAGGGCTTTAAAAGAAATGCCACAGTTGGGCGTCTGAGCGACACCACATAAAGGGCTTTAAAAGAAATGCCACAGTCGGGCGTCTGAGCGACACCACATAAAGGGCTTTAAAAGAAATGCCACAGTCGGGCGTCTGAGCGACACCACATAAAGGGCTTTAAAAGAAATAATCATAATGAATATCCCGGAGGTAGAACCATCCCAGAGATACTCGGTAATAACAATAATATCACGGGTTAGTCAACAATAATAATAATCATAGATATCACAAGTCACGAGTAGTAATTCTTAACCATGGACACGGCTATTCGAATAGGTTAAATATCTCTGCAGAGAGTGTACTCTTTACCCACGAGTAACGGATTCCTTTAGTCCATCGGACTAATTCCGTCTACGGTCTTTTAATAGAAACACACCTGACTTGCACACACCAGCTTTCACTCGTGTCTGGAATCACCCATGACACCTGTTAAGCAAAACTCTAAGTGGGGAGGCTACAACCTCGCGTAGCATGGGATCAAATTTCTATCGCGCGCTCTAAGGGGTGCCCCCCTCTCGGTCCCAACCGGATACACCCATGCCCCCAGACCAGGTGGCATGCCTACCGGCTACAACCGGTATCTTCCACCATGGCCTCTCTGTACGGTGTGTGCCAAGACAAGGGTTAACAACTTACTGAACCATACCCCACCTACGGTAGGGACCAGTGGCAGTACGAAAACAAGTATGGGGGTTACCGGAACAAGACTCGATCTATGGCCGACTCAGGAGGCTTATGAGTTCCCTGCATGACATGTATAACAAATATATTCCAACCGAAGAAATCACCACTCAATGTACCTTACCATGCCATGCTGGACATAACCGTCCTGACGGGGACCGGTGACAAGCTCACGCCTACCCAAGGCCGAGGCTTTCCCGGATTCCTTTCCGGCATGCATGCAAGGCACATGAGGAGGATTACCATCACAATAATATTCATTTCCAACAGCAAGGAAATCACTGATATGCTTCCATGCAAATGATCATGTCACATGAAATAACAAGTCCTCCGAAGTAAGGTGGTGTTATAAACGTGTCAAATAACACACCAAAAACATTATGCCAGGGTTCAGAATGCTTGCCTTCATGGTGTGGAGAGGTGGGGGTGCTTTCCAAAATTTTTGAAAGCTTCTTTCTCTCCCAAAAATCCTATTTTCAAGAATATGCAAATAACACCTATTTCAAAAACAGCACAAAAAAGTTGTTTGGAAAATATTCAAATAAATCTTAAAATAAACTAGACAATATTTGAGAGATGTAGGAAAAAGAATTAATTCATTTGGAGTTATATTTAAAAAGTTATAGCGAGTCAAAGTTCTGGTCAAATCTGTTATTTAAATTAAAACAGAAAAGAAAACGTTTCGGAGGGGAATACGCTTTCGGAGCGGGGAAACGTACTAGGCGGATTACGTCTTCACTTAATCCCACGTGGACAGGCACGGGGTCGCTGACAGTGGGTCCAGGGGGCCCACTAGTCAGGTTTGACTAGTCTCTTTCCCTCTCCTTCCTCTGTCCCGAGCGGAGGCGGAGCTCCGGCGATTGTCGCCGGCGACTGGCGGCTCCTCGCGGGGCCCTGAGGGCGGGGATGGATCCGCCACTCCAGTGCGGTCCTCCCGGTGGTCGCAGGGTAGCTGGAGGTGGACGGAGCTGCCGGCGGCGAGCTCTGCGGTGGAGGAAAGCTTCGGTGGCGAAGTGACATTGTGGCGGCGATGGTTCCCGATCAAAATCAAGTAGTGGGAAAGGTTCATGGGAGGATGAGGAAGTTCCTTGCGAAGAGAACGGAGAGGGGGAGGTACTGGAGGTGCCGGATTGGCCGGGGCGGTGGCGGCGGCCGGAGTTGCCGGAGATGAGGAAGGAGGCCTCCCCGGGTCGAATGTGAGGCAGGGGAGCGCCATGGGGGTAGCATAAGGTCGCCTGCGTGCTCGGGGAAGCTCGGGGGGGGTCCATTTATAGCGAGCCAAGGTCGGTTCCGCGGCGGTGGGGATAAGCTCTCCGGCGAACCGTCTCTCTGTAGCTAGGGCGACGTGGCGGCGACGAACGCTAGCGGACACCCGTGTGGATGAGCTCGGGCTGTGCTGGGGCCAGGTGGCGAGCCGGGGTGGCTTGGGCGGCGCTGAATGGAGCAGGGGCTGTCGGCGGCGGCGGCGTCTAGCTCTTGGCCTGCCGGGCGTGGCGGGGGCTGCTTGGCGCGTTGCGGTAAGAAGGGTAGCGCGTGGCGAGGTGCTGCAGAGCGAGCCAAAACCGTGGGGGCCAACGTGTCGGCTCGTGTGCGCGGCTGCAATATGCGCACTCTGGGCGTGCCCAGAGCACGCCGACCATCTGTTCGTCGAAATGCCCTGGCCTGCTAGATGGCTTGGTTGGAGCTGAGGATTAGCAGTTCTAGGCTATGGCTTGCAAGGGGATCAGTAGACAAGCTGGTTTGGTCAGGAGATCAGGTTCACAGTGCAAACCAAAAATTCATGCCAAAACAGATCATGCCCATATGGTGTTTGACAAAATGCTAAGGGCACTTAGGCATTTCTTGGAGTGGCCAAAATCTCCAAATCAGTGTCTCTGTGGATGAAAGAGAGGGTGGTGATGTTAGTTGGTTAAATGCACAAACTTGTTAGTGCAAGTCTTGCAGAATTTCAATTCTGGACAGGAAATAAATGGCATTATTTCATGAACCAAAATTAACCCAATGGGTGCATGCTCCTGGACTTAAGGGTTTGGCAAGGGGGACTACCAGTAGAAAAAGTAATCATGGATATAGGAGCAATTAAAATGGTGGTTGCTGTACAAATCATCAAGTTGGTCCAGAATGGAAATGAGGTTGATTCACTCAATATTTTCAAAGAACAACCCTGGATTTTTGCACAAAATGGAATAATATGCTCCTACTGACCTCCCCTAATTTTGGTAGAAGTTTTAAAGAAATATATAAAAGGGTTGTAGTGCAAAATGCACTCTGGACCAGAGAAGAAAAACTGAGTGTAGGGCTCAAAATATTTCATGAATGAAATATATTTTTGCATAAAAGTGATTTAAAAACATCACATGACATCTCCAAATTTTTGTGGAAATTTTAATTGAATCTATCAAATGGTTGTAGTTCAAATATGGCCATATAACCTTGAAAAACTATTTTCAAGAAGGTAAAGATCAAGCAATTAACTTAGTTAATTAGTTATACTGATAAAAGGAAAGTTTTTCTTGAGAGGTTAAACAAGTCCAAAAACATATTTGAAAAGTTTTCTCTTTGGGAAAAACTCATCATAACAGGGAAGGAAATGATTTAAAAAAATCAAAATGGAGCTCAGAAATCCAAAGTTTTAATTCCTAGCAAAATTTTAATTTAATAAAACAAGGCCAAATTTTTGGGGTGTCACAATACTATCCCCCTTAAGAAAAATCTCGTCCTCGAGATTTGCTAAGAGCCGTTGTGAAAAACAAAAGTTCCATATGCATTCGAGCGGTTGTGAGACTGCTGTCGTGGTGCTGTGTGATGATCTAAATGATGATGGGAGTTTATTTAGTTTGGCTACCACATTTGTCATGCGGTTATAGAGTTTTTTTAGTTCTATGAAATCGATAATTTTGATTAGAGAGATATACCGTTGTTTCGCAGAAATGCGCGGGGACTCATCTAGTAATATTTAGAAATGGAGGGAATACTATGTAAAGAGTTAGGTGTGGCACGGTGATAGTGTGAGGTGGGCCATGTAATCACTGAGCCTACGTGTTTTCACTGCTCTTGCACTCCTACGCTGTAAGAATCAATAAAATTGTAATCTAGTAGTAGTAGTACCTCATTTCGCCGAAAGAGTGGGACATCCAGCAGTCCTACCACCTCAGTAATAAAGACCAATGAGCCGTCAAATCACATAGACCCAGCAGTAAGTTGGACGGACGAAGCAACCATCACTCTTGCACCAGTGAGAGGTCGCGTCCGCTTTTGCCCGGCCATGAATGCGGCACCGATTTTTTGGAGCGGTGCTGACCGTTTTGGGCGTGAAGCACCCGCGGGCGATGGAGGGGCTTTGGGTGGGCCAGGCTGGTCAGGAGCGGGCGTGGCAGCTGTCCGCACTCTCTAACACACACATGCTGTTAAACACACACACACGCACACGCACGCACGTTGGTCCCGTTGCACCTTATAACGTGACTTATTACACCTAGACGGAGGGAATAGTAAGTATACAAGATACGGTGGCACACTGACTTAAGTCGAATACAAGTGCCCAAAATTTGTGTGCATGTTATAATAAGGATTCACTTAAAATAGTACGTGAGCAAACAGAGGGATCAATTGGACAGTGTTCTTGAGCAGTAGCGAGATGTGTGAGGTAAGATACACCGCTGGCGCTTTTAATTTGTCTTACTAATTTGTTTGTTTCACTCTCTGACTGGTGGAACCTAACGTACTACATGGAGAAAGGTAAGGTGACTAAGGCTGCATTATTTTTGCACCACTGTGGATAGTATTACCACCAAAGCCACATGACACGATTATGATTGAAATCCCAATGACTCCTACAAACACAAAAAAACACGGCATTCTTGTCACACGAATGCAGAAATGTATAAAAGGTTATTTTCCTCTCGTTGAAAATAACGGGAGGGTTGTGTAGCTGGTTAGCCTGTTTGCTCATTAAACTTGAGGTCTCGGGTTTGATAACTACACTTGAGCATAATTTGTGCCAGGAGGATTCTTTGACTGGTCAAAATGTTTTCTAGGGTTAACACGCTTCACACTCTCTCTCCAGTATATATATACACGCTGGAGCCTCAGCGCTTGTAGTTGCTCTCTTCACACTCTCTCGCCCTCTCCAGATCTAAACAAGACTTCGTTGGCCTTTCTCTCCCGGACTCTCCCCTCACTGCTGCTCAAAGAGCCGGCAGGATCCATCCGCTGGGAAGGGAAGGAGGCTTAACGTTGTCGCCGTTGGCGAGGGAGGGAATCCACTACCGGCGCAGCTGTTCACTTTCCACCCAATGGCAGCGTGGGAGGGCCTCCGGTCCCTTCTTCTTCGCCGCTGTCCCGACGCCCACCGAACCACGACCCAAGAACCTTAAGGTATAATTTACTTACTCCACATGCATTGCTCTAGCTGTATGTATACCATGAATCTAGGTCATGGTTCAAAGAGGAAAGTAGTGGGAAAAGTTGTATATAGCTTGAATCTAGGACGTGGTTCAAAGAGGAAATGAAGGGGGAAAGTTGTATAGCATGAATCTAGGACGTGCTTCAAAGAGGAAAGGAATGGGGGAAAGTAGTGGGGAAAGTTGTATCGCATAAATATAGGACGTGGTTCAACGAGGAAAGGAAGGGGCGAAAGTACTAGTTCAAAAAGGAAAGGAAGGGACAAGGCTGTAGAGTTTGAGCAGGACTAGATTTGCTACGCTCACATAAGGAAAGGTGTCTAAAGATAACAAAACTGGGACCAACACAAATATGCTCCTTGGTTGTTTGTTCTTTGTTGCAACACTGTGCATGACCACAGTACATCGGTAGATGCACATGGTGCTGGTGCGTCCACTGTCCTGTGAACTCATTAGCTGTTGTAAATCTAAGGCCCTGTTTGGTTAAAAACTCCCTAGTCCCTACCTGCTTGGTTCGAGGGACTAAACATGTACTAGAGGTTATTAAATGACATGCTAAAAGACCATGTTACCCCTAGTAATGAACTAATAGAAACAAGGTGCGATGCATGGCAGGGGCAACTGTTGGAAAAAGTCCCAAAAAGACACCCTCGGGGTCTTCTTTCTTTAGTCCCAAATGCCCACTTTTAGTCCCTAAAAGTCCCTCCTGTTTGGTTTAGATGGGACTGACACGGAGTTTTTTTAGTCCCTACACCAAAATGTCCCTGTAAACAAACACCCTCTAATAATGCCGCTTGAAAATTGATTCAATGCCATAGTTAAAAGCAAATTACATGTTTAACAAATTTTATTGTTAATATAATCTCTATGTTAACATTAATCAATGCCACCGTTTGAGAAATGCTACTGTCTTGCTTTCTTTCCCATTTAGATAAGGTAGACGCTTCTTTTTGTTGGCTTCTGTATCATCCACCATTATTGACCACTAATTGTTTCCTTTGCACCTCTGTGTAAACAGGGTTATCTACTTCACCTCATTGCCATTGTGACCTTTTGTTGCACTGCACAAAACACTTTTGTTTTAAGGGTGTTTTGTGCAGTTCAACCAAAATGTCACATCGACAACGTTGCTTGATTGCTTCATCTTAGTGGAACTACACCAGAGGAGATCTTACATCCTATCCATTAAGGCGAATTTGGTTTAGATCTTCTTCTTGTGAGTTGTTTGAATTCCGCATCATGAGAGGTCAGTACTAGCCTTCTTTCACATGATTCTGCAGTGTGCTTTCATATGTTGTGCTACTTGTACGATAATTTTGCTTGATTTTAGTGAACTGCACAAATGGAGACAAGACTTCCAATCTGTATGTGCACCATAATATCCCATTGAGGTAAGATAAGGATATTTCACAACTGCTGGCCTGTATTTTGCCACTTTCATCAGAAAATTAAGTTTAGCACTATACTTGTGCTCCCTAATTGACATGCCAAATCTTACATTGAAGGCGAAGCTTGTCTGTTATTGAACCAAGTGATGAAGGGGAACAACAAGCGAAAGAAAAACAAAAATCAACACCCGATGCTGTAATGAAGGACTGGAACTGTGATGACACAAGTAATGATATAGTTTTGCATCTTAATTTATTGCTATGGCTGGAATGAGCAATTGTTTTGCCACTGATTTGATGCCACTCTTAATGTAATAAGTAATTATCTCTACTTGTGCAAATAGGGTTCTTCTTTGAAGATACCATATATTTTAGTGGAACTGCACAAGAAGATGTTGGAAACATTAAACTAATTGAGGAGTATATAGTAAGCATGGCCACCACCGTAGATAGCAACAGATGGTTCCGGAGAAGTGCTTCATCTGTATGCTCTACACAATAAGCCTCCTGACAAAGGTTCGTACTCGCCCACTGATTTCATCCATATGATTGAGCTTTGTCATCTCTATTGGTGTTGTGCTACTGTTTAGATACGGTCATGAAAAAGTGGTATTGTCCTTGAGAAGTGCTTCATCTGTGTTGTTTTAAATATTTCCTTTCCTTTTTTTCGAGCAAACAGGGATGCTAGCATTTAGTAGTCCTCTTGTCTTTGCACAACAGGATCATCTTCCTCTGAAGAAGAATATGGAGTACGTGAAGTGACTAGTTTCCGATTATGCCAGGATGAAGAAGCCCTGTCTATCTTCTCATCAGAAGGAGCAGCTGAAGGATGGTTACATTACTCCCCACAAGACCAAACTAACTTCAGCTCAGAAGGACTGACAAATCTCCATTTTTTTGATGTGATGCGCGAGTACAATGTTGTTCTAGGATTCTTTTTGGTGAGTTCCATTTTTCTAAAAGTGTGCTCTACATCGACCATGTATGTGCCTGTTGAAACTGTCAATTCATAGTACAGTTTGCTTTATACTAATCACTTTTTTGTATTTGTGCAAACAGGGGTGCTTAGCTTGATTTCAATGGGAACTGCACAAAATGTTCATGAATACATCGAATCATTCATTTCCACCACAAGAAAGGAGGTGCCGATAAGTTCAAGGCGTTGCAACATATAAGGGCGAAATCATACAAGCTACATGTGAATTTGGTTGATTTTGGTGGAACTACACAAAAAGAACAGGTGGTTTATTTAGCACGAGGTGCCATGTCAATGTCCGAACTGATGGCAAACCCTGTCCATTCCACAATCATAGGCATTCCATATTTTGGAATGGGACAACCTTGTCAAATTTGCTCATTGATTTTAGCAAAACATGCGTTTGATATTTTCGAATGGGACACCCTTTGCTGTCAGCAGCGTTGATCAATTTTTTCTTTATTCTTTAGTTGTGAAGTAAATATTGCCTCTGACATGTGAGTCGCTGAGATGCATAATCATCGATTGTTTTGAATGTTCTCTATGAATTGCCAGGCCTGTGTGTTTGATTGCAATGTACAAAAACGCTAAAAAGCTGCTCAAACTCTTTGTACTCCTTATGTTCCTTTTTACTTCGCACATTGTGAAAGTGCATACTTTTTTGTATAAGATTGGTCAAAGTAGAGATACTTTGACTGCAGACAAAACTTGTATGCAGACTACAAAGGACCGAAGGGAGTACATGTGAAACTGCTGCAAACGAGGTGAACACCCTGGGAATAATGCTAGTACGTATTGTTTTGCATGTTCATCCAATGCCAGTGATACAGGAATTCGAACTAATCGTAATAAATTCATTCATACACGGTTGGATTTCATATAAACATGCCAGATTTCATTACATTTCATACATTCTTCAACTAAAAAGGGGTGCGCTGGAGGTATAATTAATTTAAACTACCCACCTGTGTCCCGCTGAGCCGAACAGAAGCTTCATTGACTTAACTGCAGGTGCAGTTGCATAACTGACATGTGGCCTGTTGGGCTCATGTGTCAGTCAGCCAACTGCACCAGCAGTTAAGTAGAAGCAGCGTTCTTCTCCAATGCAGCTCTCTGACTCCATGTCGCCGCCAAGAAGCTAACCGGACATCAATGGTCAACCCGCCTAGCTTGGCTTCAATCGGAGGGTAGCAGCGGTGGCCTTACTTGGACCCGAGCAGCGGCGACCTACCGTGTTCTACTCTTCCTTGTTTTCTGTGTGGCGCAGCCTCGTTGGCAGCGGGGCGGGGCCTCGGCAGAGCCAGCGATGTCCTCTGTCTCGTTGCCGGCGGGCGGCGCCTCAGCAGAGCGGTGGAAATCCTCCCCCACGTTGCCGGCAGGGTTGGGCCTCGGCTGAGCCGGCGATGTCCTCTGCCTCATTGTTGGCGGGGCGGGGCCTCGGCGGAGCCGGCGGTGTCCTCTGCCTCGTTGTTGGTGCCGCGGGACCTCAGCGGAGCCGGCGGTGTCCTCTGCCTCGTTGTTGGCGCCGCGGGGCCTTAGCGGAGCAGGGCCTCGTCGACGCCAGCGGAGCGAGAACTCGTCGGAGTTGACATTGTCCTCTGCCTCTTCCTCAGTCTCGCCAAACAGCGGCTCGCTCGCTTCATCGCCCTCTTTGCTAGCCTCTTTGTAGGCGGCCGCAGCCTCCGCCACCCGCATGCAGTACCGCCAGCGCTCAAGGCGTCCCTTGCGGGTGGAGTGTTACGAGTCGAGCAGCGCCACCTGCTCCGCCCGCTCCGCGGCGATCTGCTCCTCCGCCTGCAGGTGCTCCTGGAAGAGATGGTGGTTGTAGGCGGCGGCGGCCTGCGCCTCCCGAAACTGCTCCTCACGCATCTGCCTCACCCTATCCATATATTGGGCAAGGGCCTCGCCGATGGTCATGGTGCAATGCACCGGAGAGGATGGCGCGGAGGAGGGGGTTGGTGCTGGTTCATCGATTACCATGTTCTCCATTGGGACATCGTCGTCCTCCGGCTGCCTACCGGCCAGCCGGTCGGCAGCAATGGCTGCCATCTCCTTGTGGTCCATTGTCCGCCTGTCCCGAAGAGTGCTGGAGCACAAGGAAGCCATGGTGGGTACTAGTGGTGTGGACAGGAGAAAGGGACAGACGTGTGGCGCCGGAGTAGCTGCCTCGGCAACCGCGTATCATTAATGTGTGCGATAGATGGACGAACGGACCACACTTGTGTTGTTTGAAGGCGGAGCAATCACCTGTACCGAGAAGCGGGGCGGGCGGCACTGACTGTTTCGGGCGGAAAGTGCGCGCGGGCGAGGAGATGACTTTACTTGGAGAGGATGACAATGGGGACCCACCAGGTCCATAGCCTCACGTACGCAAGTGCCTCCTTATTATATATATATATATATATATATATATATATATATATATATATATAACTATAATTTATTTTGCTTCCTCCTGGTTTCCTGACATCACGGTCCCACACCATTGTCAACCTATGTACTCCCTCCTTCCGGTTTATAGGGCTTATCATAAAATTTTAGTTTTTCCATTTTATAAGGCTCAATTTGGTTGTTTTCCATCACACGTTCAGATTCCAAGGTGCATTAAATTATTGCATGCAAGTATTAAGAGAAAATTGACCAATGCATGTACTTTATGCATGCATGCATTGCAATTAATGCATTGATAAACATAATTTTTTGAGGATAACAAGAGCATTAATTAGGTGCTTTTGCAAAACTACAAAAAGTATTCCACCACTCGCCATCTACCTTGATTGGTGAGATTTTTGAATTGAGCATTATAAACTAGAAAGGAGGGAGTAGTCAATAAACGAGAGAATTGCACAAGAAGCGGCCGACAGCTGGGACCAAGCAGCTCGAGCAAAATTTATGTTTTTGAGGTGTGAGCACTGTAGAGTTTTTTGATGTTTAGCCCAGATATTAATTTTTCTCCTCTGAACAACAACGAAAATATCGCTGTAGGTATTAACTGGGCGGGCTGTGGCCTGTCTAGCCCAGGCCAGATATCTAGCCCAGATATTAAATTTTTTTCAAGCTAAAAATGGCTAGCTCAGCTATACTTTTTTTAAGGAATACCCAGGGAAGGTCAAGTTGTTATTCTCCGCCCCGCCGGGCTGCAAATCTTTCCTAGGAGGGATGCATTAGGCTTAACAAGAAAATGGGCTTTAAGAAATAATAAATGAGATGTAATTATAAAAACTGGGTAGTAACTATAAAAAATGCACCAAACACATGATTACTTTATAAAATATTATTTTTGGATATTGAAAATTTTAATTTCATTAATTGTTGCGAGTGCAATGTTTCGTTGGATTTTTATGTAATATAAATTTATATTGAGATTGTATTTAATCTGACTAGAAATTTCGGGATAAAAACATTCGGATCCCATCAAAATGTGGGAAATTTTATCGAATTCTGTTTTGAACGGTTGGTTGAAATGGGCTGTACTTTTAACAAACTGTAAATGGGCTGTAGTAAATTCCATTAGAATTCAAAAATGGGCTGCACATTCTTACAAATCTCAAATTATAAGTTCTCTGCCACACACTTCTGGCCTTACTAAGCTGACGCGGCCCCTAAAAACAGAGTTGACACGTATGCAAGGCTTTGTCAACTTATAGTCAACACAAGGTTCTAGCAGCAGTGGCCGTTGGATGTCCATCCAACGGATGCCGTGCTTCTTCTTCAATCTCGGATATTCTAGCTTCACCCTCCCAAAAAATGATTCCTCCCCCTGACATCTAGGGTGCACCGTTTCGGAAGCTGACCTGTGGGCCTACTAAGTTGACGTACCAAGGGCTTTGTCAACTTAGTCAATATAAATGATTCTAGCTGCAGTGACCGTACGACGCCCATCCAACGGCCGTCGTGCTTCTTCAACCTCTGGTCTTCTTGCTCCAGCCGACCAAAGCAGCGCCGGTCGTGCCACCTGCTCCTGCCTCCCATGGCTGACTGTGCTGGCGCAGAGGCCTCACCGCCCCCTACTACTCCCACTGTTGGCCAGGCCATCCCTCCACTCACCCACACCCCCTGTTATTCTGCGGCGACGGCAGCGCAGCCGAACCAGTGAACCCTCGTACTCCTCTCCGCGTGTGCATCCACTGCCGCGTCTTCCTCGGCTCCGTGTCGTCCCCTTCCTAGGCCTCGCTGTCGTCCATCGCCGTGGTGCTCTCGGCACGGCGTGGTCAACGTGGTCAAGGAACGACTTCCATCAGACGTGGACTGTACGTGGAGAGGCTGATAGCTGGGTCCATGGCAGCCGTAAGGAAGTGCCTCCTTATTACGTGCAAAATAATTATTTCTCCACCTGACAGCGGGGACCCACCGGACGGGCCACCGTATTTCACGAAAAAAATGATTCACCGCCTGACTGCTGGGACCCACGAGCTACATATTCGCACGCAAGGAAGTGCGTCCAGGAAAAAACAATCCGCCCCCCTGACTGCAGGGACCCACCAGCTACATCTTCGCACGCAAGGAAGTGCGTAAAAAACGATTTGCCCCCCGACTGCTGGGACCCACTAGCTACACATTCGCACGCAAGGAAGTGCGTCCGGGCAAAAAAAACGATTCGCCCCCCTGACTGCTAGGACCCAGCAGCTACACATTCACACGCAAGGAAGTGCGTCCGGGGAAAAAGCAAAATGATTCACCCCCCTGACTGCTGGGAACCACCAGCTACATCTTTGCAGGCAAGGAAGTGCCTGACAGTCGGGACCCACCTGGGCTCGTGAACATGGCTGGGTCGGAACGGAGAAACAGTGTCGTCGTCATGTTCATGGGGAGGAACGGAATGCATCGTGTTCATGGGGAGGCAACGGAATGCGTCGTGTTCATGGGGAGGCAACAGAATGCGTCGGGTTCATCGGGAGGCAACAGAACGCGTGGGAGCCAACCGGCTGGGTTGGAACAGAATGCGTGGTCGTGTTCATCGGGAGGGCTTGGACGGAACAAGCGATGGAAACGAGGCCTGGCGTACCGCACAACAAAGGAAACGGACCTCCTACGTTTGGAACAGGGTCCTGTTGATCGGGAGGGGTGTGGCATACCGCAAAATGGAGGAAACGGACCTCCTATGGTCGAAACGGGGGTCCTGTTGATCGGGAGGGGTGTGGCATACCGCAAAACGGACAAAACAGACCTCCTACGGTCCTGTTGATCGGGAGGGGTGTGGCGTACCACAAAACGGGACTCCATGGGATATTGTTCATCTCCACCGTCGACCTCCTCCAGCCTCCACAGGCTACCGTCGACCTCCTCCATCCTTCACGGGCTCCTGTTCATCCAGCCTCCACAGCGCGCTACTCCACCGGCTACTGTTCAACCACCCCTCCACCATCTACTGTTCATCCAGCCCTCCACACCACGGGGTCCTGTTCAGCCACCCCTCCACGGGCAACCCTCCACCGTCTACTATTCATCCAACCCTCCACCACACCACAGGGTCCTATTCATCCAGAGGCAACGCCACCGCTCACTGTTCATCCAAACCCCCTGCAACACTCACTGTTCATCCAATCGATTGGCTTCAGTTAGCAGCAGTAGCGAAGGAATCGCTCGATCGGGTTCAGTTAATAGCCATCGATCGATCGCTCGTGTTCAGTAATGCGTAGCCTGTAGTGCAATCGCTCGGGTTCAGTTAGAGCCCAATGCCTCGCTCGGGTTCAGTTAGAGCCAACACCTCGCACACACACGCGTATGTGTACAAGAGAAACACGCATCGCTCGGCCCCTGACCTCCCACTGTAACCGGAAACTCCCCAAAATTTTCCTCTCCCTCGCTTCTACCACGGTTTTTTCCGTCATGGACGGCCCAAAGAATGTCATGCAGCCGCGTCTCTGGCCTGCCCAGGACGAAAAGCCCATTTTCTGTCATGATTTTTTGTCATATAAGTAGGAGCCCACCACATCTATGATGATACCGGGTTTTGTCACAATTATCGTCATAGAAGTGTCATATGTATGACAGAAAAAAATTCGTTCGGCCCAAAATGTCACGGATGTGTCTTTTTTTGTAGTGCAAGCTTATATTACCCATTTCATGCATGTTGTCTTGCATTGCTTAGTTTTTACATCATATATTTGAATTATATCATGCCACCATGTTTACATAGTACATACACATCATCTATCTGAATTATGGCATAGCAACCCATTTAATAAAGACATCATATAGTTATATCATCTCATCTTGTTTAGTGTTTACAGTCATCATATTTTGAAGTATGGCGTTCTATCCGTGAATGTATGTGAATTATGGCATGCCAACCTATTTAATAAACACATTATATAGTTATATCCTGTCATCCTGTTTACATAGTCATCATATTTTGAACTATGTCTTTCCATCTTTTTTAGTTAGCCATCATAATGTGAAATTGTGTCATGCTATCCTGTTTAGTTAGCCATCATATATGTGAAATTGTGTCATGCTATCCTGTTTGGTTAGACAACATAAATATGAATTATTTCATGCGCTCTTTTATTCCCCACTATCAATTGCACCTGTCTATAATACAATGTCTATACTTTCAATTACTTTTCTTGTTTATCAGCCATTTGAATTAGAGAGGGTGATGGCAGTATCTAAGGGAGTAACAACACGGTCTTCAGAAAAGATAGTGCTACCAGTTGATGCAGATAGAACCACGGTTGTACTTGCCCAAGGACCAGATCCACCACACATAACCCAGACTCTCGCAGATTGTACCCCTACCCAATTGGACAAAGAACCAGCTACACCCCTTCTAACCCCAACCCCGACAGATAGTAACCCAGTTCCAGTTGACACAGCACCGTCTCCATCACAGAGCACCCAAACATGAGCAGTTAGTAAGGGAACTGCAGTGCCCAAAGCACGAGGACCACCACTCCGAATCCCAACTCAACGCTTAAAGGAGAAGAAGATTTGTTCTCAGGTCAGGTTATGTAGCTATGGTTCATACTCCTTTGCTCTTGCATTACTGTATTTACTCATACCAACTATTTTCAAATTTGAAGGATGGAATTGAAACTCCAATGGCGCAACAGGTATGTTGTAACCTGCACAGGTATGTTGATTTCAGTTTCAATTGAATAAACAGTTATGTTCTCATGTCATGCACATTACAAGTGTTGTTATTGCTCTATAGTTTCCCACACTTATATTCTGTCTATTCTGCTCTGTCTTGAAAAATATTATTTGAACTATGTCTCTATCTTGATTTGGCAACAAAAACTAGAATGATATAGACCATAAAGTGACCATGGTACATAGATATATGTTTGTTTCATGCTGTTATCCTGTCCACTTTACTACTGAACTCATTTACCAAAATGAGTTTCATATACAACATGGTAAACCTGTGATGTGTCTGCTTGTTTCTCTTTTAGAATGCGGACAAAATATCGGAGAACAGTACCGCGTTATGCTATGGTAAAGGAAGTTATGCAGATAAGGTTCAAGATAGTGAGACATCCTTGTTGGTCTTCCAAGAAAGCTAATAAAAACTATCTTGACGACAGTGAGAGAGCCCAAAAGTCCTGTCTTGATATAGTGTTTGCGTTACTGGCCACTACTGCTGGCACAAGCTCTACGAACTCGCTGCCTGGATCAGTTCGTCTTCTTCAGTCTCAATGATACGTCCATTTTGCATCATGCTTTTATATCAATATTTATTGCATTATGGGCTGTTATTACACATTATATATCAATACATATGGCTATTCTCTCTTATTTTACAAGGTTTACCATGAAGAGGGGGAATGCTGGCAGCTGGAATTCTGGCTGGGAAAGGAGCAAACATTGGAAACCTATTCTGCACTGCTCCAAAAATCCTGAAACTCCACGAAACATGTTTTTGGAATTAATAAGAATTATTGAGCGGAAGAAATACATCAGGGGGCCCACACCCTGGCCAGGAGGGTGGGGGCGCACCCCTATCTCCTGGGCCCCCTGGTGCCCCCCCGGTGTCCATCTTCTGCTATATGAAGGCTTTTACCCTGGAAAAAATCATGGGCAAGCTTACGGGATGAAACTCCGCCGCCACGAGGCGGAACCTTGGCGGAACCAATCTAGGGCCCTGGCAGAGCTGTTCTGCCGGGGACACTTCCCTCCGGGAGGGGGAAATCATCACCATCGTCATCACCAACTATCCTCTCATTGGGAGGGGGTCAATCGCCATCAACATATTCACCAGCACCATCTCCTCTCAAAACCCTAGTTCATCTCGTGTATCCAATCTTGTATCAAAATGAAAAATTGGTACCTATTGGTTGCTAGTAGTGTTGATTACTCCTTGTAGTTGATACTAATTGGTTTACTTGGTGGAAGATCATATGTTCAGATCCTTAATGCATATTATTACTCCTCTGATTATTGTAATGCCCCGGATGCAACTTTCCATATTCGTAGCTCCAACTCTTGCCTTTTCCGGAGATGCGATATGATATTTCCTCTGTGGTTGGGTTTTTGTCTGTTGTTTTGCATTTTGTTCTTGTTATGCATCTCGTCTCATGTCATCATTCGCATTGCATCGGCATCATTTTCATAAAACTTGCATCCGTTCGGGTTCCGCCGGTTCTCTCCGTTGTCCGTTCGGTGTCTAGACACACTCGCACGCGCCCGCGGCACCTCTAAAATATTATTTTATAAGTGGCATAAAAATGTTCTCGGAATGGGTTGCAACTTGTCATGCGGTCTTATTATAGTGTAGACAGGCCGCCTGTCAAGTTTCGTCGCATTCGGAGTCCGTTTGACTGCCCAACCGTTAAACATAGCGGTACCATTGCCGGTACCTTCGTCGGACGTTTTTGGTCTCCGGAAACCGTTGCCGGGCTGCCTTCTCTTCTCTCCTCTCAGCCCAACTCCTCTTCACAGCCCACTAGCCCACCTACCTAACCCCCCTCCGCTCCGGACCATCCGATCGAGATTGAACGGCTCCAAAACAGAGCAAAACACCTAACCCTAGCCTCCCTGCCTTATTTAAACAACCCCCCTTGCCAATTTCGGTCTTCTCCCATCCTCCTCCTTGTTTTCTGCGCCCCCCCAATCATCAGCACCGCCGCCCACCTCCATTTCCGCACCTTCCCCAGCCGCCGGCCGCCACTTGTCGCCACCAGATTGGCCGCGCCGCCAGCCAGCCGCCCTCCAGCCAGTGGCAAGGCGCCACGTCGCCCCTGCCTCCCTCCTCCTCCCCGCAGGGCCCATCGGAGCCCATCGCAGGCCCGCCCCGGGTCAGATCTGGGCCCGGACGAGCTACGCGAAGCCGCCGTCAGCCCGCGCCCTCGCTCCCGTGCTCCGCCCCCAGGAGTTCCAGCGCCTCCCCGCCGCCGGTAAGCCTCGCCGCTGCCCTACCAGGTCGCGCCGCCCCCGTCCGGCTTCCTCCTCTCTCTCTCTCTCTCTCTCTGACCCCGTCCCTCTCTCTCTCTCTCTCTCTCTCTCTCGCACAGGGTAGCCGGCCCCATCGCCGGAGTTAACCGTCGCCGTAGCCGAGTTCGTCACCGACCTCCTCGCCCCGATCTCCGCCGGATCCGAAACCCCTCGCCTGGACCTGCCCGTTCCCGGCACTCGCGTCGCCGTCAGCCACTCGTCGCCGAAGTCCATCACGCCCAACCACTGGCGTTTGAACCTGCTGATGTTTCTGTTCTTCAGAAACGGGCAGCGGCAGCTCGCTCGTCCTGCCTGCATTGACCCGCTCTGAGCCAGCGTGGACGAGCGCTAGGCCCAGCCAGCGCCAGGAGGGCCCAGCCTCCTCCGCGGCCTGCCATCAGCTGTCTCCACCGACCGGGCCAAGGCCCATGGTGAGCTGCCTCCAGCCCAGCGCGCTTCCTCACCGACCCGGGCCCAGCCTGCAAAGTGAGCAATTTCCCCCAGCCCAGTTCCGCCAGATTCAGCCCACGTGTTTTTTTTCATCTCTGCGATTTTATCATTTATCCCAGGATTTACAGATTTGCAGAAAACCCCTTGCACTTCATGCATTTAATTACTCACAAACTGTGCATCGGATTAAAATAATTTATATATGTAAAATGCTCAGAAAATTGTGTAGATTAATAATATGCCATTTTCATCCATGTTTAAAATGTTTAACATGTTGTTTGTGTTTATTTTGCATAATGCCATGCTAAAATGATTTATTTCATAACTAAATAACCGTAGCTCCGAATTTAATAAACTTTATATGTAAATGGGGTGGAAAAATGCCTAGTTTAACATGGCCCACTTTATTTTCCTGTTTAACAACTCTAAAATTATGTAATAGGCAGAACATTACCAAAACTAAATATGCATATGGGGATTTACCGGATTTGTTGTTTGTTATATCCGGCCCCATTTAAATTGTTTAGATGGTATAGTTTTATCATGCTTCACCTCTTGCCATGTTAACCAACATTTAATATTGTTGAGTACCTAACCGGGAGTGAACTAAATAATTGATGTGGTGTTTTGCATTTTGAGCTCCACTTAACTTGTAGTATTGTTTGTTGCTTTGCCTTGCCATACCATGCCTTATTAAACCGGACATGCATCATACTTGATTGTGCATCATGCCATATTTATGTGATGGTTGTTTACCATGTTGTTTTTTTCTTTCCGGTGTTACTTCTTAGTTCCGGTAATGTTGTGATTGTGAGGATTCGTTCGACTACGCCCGTTCATCTTCTTCATGGACTCGTTCTTCTTCCGTGCGGGATTTCAGGCAAGATGACCGCTACCCTGGATCTCACTACTATCTTTGCTATGCTAGTTGCTTCGTTCTATCGCTTTGCTGCGCTACCTATCACCTGTTTATCTAGCCATCCCAAATTGCCATGAACCTCTAACCTTTGACACCTTTCCTATGCAAACCATTGCTTGGCTATGTTACCGCTTTTGCTCAGCCCCTCTTATAGCGTTGCTAGTTGCAGGTGAAGTTGAAGATTTCTCCATGGTGGACAGGATTTTGGTTGGGATATCACAATATCTCTTATATTATTAATGCATCTATATACTTGGTAAAGGGTGGAAGACTTGGCCTTTTGCCTAGTGTTTTGTTCCACTCTTGCCTCCCTAGTTTCCGTCATACCGGTGTTATGTTCCCAGATTTTGCGTTCCTTACGCGGTCGGGTGATTTATGGGACCCCCTTGACA
Organism: Triticum aestivum; assembly: GCF_018294505.1. Taxonomy (NCBI): domain Eukaryota; kingdom Viridiplantae; phylum Streptophyta; class Magnoliopsida; order Poales; family Poaceae; genus Triticum; species Triticum aestivum. The sequence goes on from NC_057810.1 coordinate 511,544,429, forward strand.
GTTTGCTTTGAATAAAACTCCTCCAGCAAGGCCCAACATTGGTTTTACCATTTGCCTCACCTAGACCTTTTTCCCTTGGGAGTCGCGCATCTCGAGGGTCATCTTTATTTTACCCCCCCCCCTGGGGCCAGTGCTTGTCTAAGTGTTGGTCCAAACCGAGCAATGTCCTGCGCCCCTGGGCAACCAGGGTCTATGCCAACCCGACGTCTGGCTCATCCGGTGTGCCCTGAGAACGAGATATGTGCAGCTCCTATCGGGATTTTTGCTGGTCTTGTTTTACCATTGTCGAAATGTCTTGTAAACCGGGATTCCGAGTCTGATCCGGTCTACCTGGGAGAAGGTCTATTCCTTCGTTGATCGCGAGAGCTTGTCATGGGCTAAGTTGGGACACCCCTGCAGGGGATAATCTTTCGAAAGCCGTGCCTGCGGTTATTGGCAGATGGGAATTTGTTAATGTCCGGTTGTAGATAACTTGACACCAGATCCGAATTAAAATGCATCAACCGCGTGTGTAGCCGTGATGGTCTCTTTTCGGCGGAGTCCGGAAAGTGAGCACGGTTTCTGGCTTATGTTTGACATAAGTAGGAGTTCAAGATCACTTCTTGATCATTACTAGCTGACGACCGTTCCGCTTGCTCTCTTCTCGCTCTTATTTGCGTATGTTAGCCACCATATATGCTTAGTCGCTGCTGCAGCCTCACCACTTTACCCTTTCCTTTCCCTTTAAGCTTTGCTAGTCTTGATACCCATGGTAATGGGATTGCTGAGTCCTCGTGGCTCACAGATTACTACAACAACAGTTGCAGGTACAGGTTCATGCGATGATCATGACGCGAGAGCGATGCTTGCTTGCGTTGAGTTCTTTTTCTGCTTCTTCTTCGATCAGGGGATAGGTTCCAGGTCGGCAGCCTGGGCTAGCAGGGTGGATGTCGTTTGAGTTTCTGTTTGTGATTCATCCGTAGTCGGATGATGCTCTTATGTATTGTGATGTTGTATTCATGTGGCATTGTATGCCTTATGTATGTATCCCCATCTATTATGTAATGTTGATGTAATGATATCCACCTTGCAAAAGCGTTTCAATATGCGGGTCTATCCTTGGTGGGACCTTCGAGTTCCTTTTGGATAGGGTCGCATATTGGGTGTCACAATTATGAACATGAATATGCTTTGTGAGTAGTTACGTTTGTTCCTGAGGACATGGGTGAAGTCTTGCTATTAGTAGTCATGTGAATTTGGTATTCGTTCGATATTTTGATGAGATGTATGTTGTCTTTTCCTCTAGTGGTGTTATGTGAACGTCGACTACTTGACACTTCACCATTATTTGGGCCTAGAGGAAGGCATTGGGAAGTAATAAGTAGATGATGGGTTGCTAGAGTGATAGAAGCTTAAACCCTAGTTTATGCGTTGCTTTGTTAGGGGCTGATTTGGATCCATATGTTTAATGTTGTGGTTAGGTTTACCTTAATACTTCTTTTGTAGTTGCGGACGCTTGCAATAGGGGTTAATCATAAGTGGGATGCTTGTCCAAGTAAGGGCAGTACCCAAGCACCGGTCCACCCACATATCAAATTATCAAAGTACCGAACGCGAATCATATGAGTGTGATGAAAACTAGCTTGACGATAATTCCCATGTGTCCTCGGGAGCTCTTTTCTCATTATAAGAAATTGTCTAGGCTTATCCTTTGCTACATAAAGGATTGGGCCACCTTGCTGCACTTTATTTAATTTATTTGCTTGTTACTCGTTACAATTTATCTGATCACAAAACTATCTATCACCTACAATTTCAGTGCTTGCAGAGAAAACCTTACTGAAAACCGCTTATCATTTCCTTCTTCTCCTCGTTGGGTTCGACACTCTTACTTATTGAAAGGACTACGATAGATCCCCTACACTTGTGGATCATCAAGACTCTTTTCTGGTGCCGTTGCCGGGGAGTGTAGCACTTTTGGTGAGTGGAACTTCGTAAGGAAACATTTATATAGTGTGCTGAAATTTTCTGTTACTTGTCACTATGGAAACTAATCCTTTGAGGGGCTTGTTCGGGGTATCTTCACCCCGACCAGAAGAGAAAAGAGTTTCTTCTCAACCTACTGAACTTTTTGAAAATATTTACTTTGAGATTCCTTCGGGTATGATAGAGAAACTGCTAGCTAATCTATTTGCAGGAGATGGAACATTGCATCCCGATTTACACCTTATCTTTGTGGATGAAGTTTGTGGATTATTTAATCTTGCAGGTATTCCTGATTATGTTGTCAAAAGGAAGGTCTTCCCTTTATATTTGAAGGGATATGCATTGACATGGTATAGGCTATGTGATGATACGAGATCTTGGAATTATAAACGATTGAAGTTGGAATTTCACCATAAGTTCTATCCTATGCATCTTGTTCATCATGATCGTAATTACATATATAATTTCTGGCCTCGTGAAGGAGAAAGCATTGCTCAAGCTTGGGGGAGGCTTAAATCAATGTTATATTCATGCCCCAATCATGAGCTCTCCCAGGAAATGATTATTCAAACATTTTATGCTCGGCTTTCTCTCATTGATCACAACCTGCTCGATACTTCCTGTGCTGGTTCTTATATGCTGAAGACTATTGATTTCAAATGGGACTTATTGGAAAGAATTAAATGCAACTCTGAAGGCTGGGGTTCCGACGATGGTAAGGAGTCAGGTATGACACCTATGTTCGATTGTGTTAAATCTTTTATGGATACCGATGCTTTTCATGGGTTTAGCGCTAAATATGGACTTGACTCTGAGATAGTAGCTTCTTTCTGTGAATATTTTGCTACTCACGTTGATCTCCTAAAGAGAAGTGGTTTAAATATACTCCTCCCGTTGAAGTGAAAGTAGTTGCACCTATTACAGTTGAAGAAAACACTGTCACCTATAGTGATCCTATTGTTCCTACTACTTATGTTGAGAAACCTCCTTTTCCTGTTAGGATAAAGGATCATGCTAAAACTTCGACTGTTGTTCGTAAGAGTAATACTAGGACCTATACACCTCCTGAGCAAATCAATGTTGAACCTCGTATTGCTATGGTTAAAGATCTCTTGGATGATGATTTAGATGGGCATGTTATTTATTTCTGTGGTGAGACTGCTAATATTGTTAAGCCAGATACTAAGATACATAGACCTTTGGTAGGCATGCCTGTTATTTCTGTTAAAATAGGAGATCATTGTTATCATGGCTTATGTGATATGGGTGCTAGTGCTAGTGCAATACCCTATGACTTATATAAAGAAATTATGCATGATATTGCACCCGTTGAGCTGGAAGGTATTGATGTTACTATCAAGCTTGCCAATAGGGATACTATTTCACCAGTTGGGATTGTTAGAGATGTTGAAGTCTTGTGTGGGAAGGTTAAATACCCTGCTGATTTTCTTGTTCTTAGTTCCCCACAAGATGACTTTTGTCCCATTATTTTTGGTAGACCCTTCTTAAATACTGTTAATGCTAAAATTGATTGTGAAAAGGATACTGTCACAATTGGCTTAGACGGTATGTCTCATGAGTTTAATTTTGCTAAGTTTCATAGACAACCCCGTGATAGAGAATCACCTAGTAAGGATGAGATTATTGGTCTTGCTTCAATTGCTGTACCTCCTACTGATCCATTAGAACAATATTTGCTAGACCATGAAAATGATATGTTTATGACAGAAAGAAGGGAAATAGATGAAGTGTTCCTTAAACAGGAACGTATGCTGAAACACAACCTTCCCGTTGAAATTCTTGGGGATCCCCCTACACCCAAGGGTGATCCCGTGTTTGAACTCAAACCATTACCTGATAATCTTAAGTATGCTTATCTTGATGAAAAGAAAATATATCCTGTTATTATTAGTGCTAACCTTTCAGAGCAAGAAGAAGAAAGATTATTAAAAACTCTGAAGAAGCACTGAGCTGCTATTGGATATACTCTGGATGACCTTAAGGGCATTAGTCCCACATTATGCCAACACAAAATTACAGTGGAGAAAGATGCCAAACCAGTTAGAGATCCTCAACAATGACTGAATCCCAAGATGAAAGAAGTGGTAAGAAAGGAGATACTAAAGCTCCTTGAGGCAGGTATAGTTTATCCCGTTGCTGATAGTGATTGGGTAAGCCCTGTCCATTGTGTTCCTAAGAAGGGAGGTATTACTGTTGTTCCTAATGATAAAGATGAATTGATCCCGCAAAGAATTATTATAGGTTATAGGATGGTAATTGATTTCCGTAAATTAAATAAAGCTACTAAGAAAGATCATTACCCTTTACCTTTTATTGATCAAATGCTAGAAAGACTATCCAAACACACACATTTTTGCTTTCTAGATGGTTATTCTGGCTTCTCTCAAATACCCGTGTCAGCGGGGGATCAATCTAAAAATACTTTTACTTGCCCTTTCTATACTTTTGCTTATAGATGTATGCCTTTTGGTTTATGTAATGCACCTGCTACCTTTCAACGATGTATGATGGCTATATTCTCTGATTTTTGTGAAAAGATTTGTGAGGTATTCATGGATGATTTCCCCGTTTATGGATCCTCTTTTGATGATTGCTTAAGCAACCTTGACCGAGTTTTGTAGAGATGCAAAGACACTAGTCTCGTCCTGAATTGGGAAACGTGTCACTTTATGGTTAATGAAGGCATTGTCTTGGGACATAAGATTTCCGAGAGAGGTATTGAAGTTGACAAAGCCAAAGTTGATGCTATTGAAAATATGCCATGTCCCAAGGACATAAAAGGTATAAGAAGTTTCCTTGGTCATGCCGGTTTTTATAGGAGGTTCATTAAGGACTTTTCTCAAATCTCTAGGCCTCTGACTAATTTATTGCAAAAAGATATTCCTTTTGTCTTTGATGATGATTGTGTAGAAGCATTTGAAATACTTAAGAAAGCTTTGATCACTGCACCTATTGTTCAGCCACCTAATTGGAATTTACCCTTTGAAATTATGTGTGATGCTAGTGATTATGTTGTAGGTGATGTTCTAGGGCAAAGAGTTGATAAGAAATTGAATGTTATCTAGTATGCTAGTAAGACCCTTGATACTGCCCAGAGAAATTATGCTACTACTGAAAAAGAGTTCTTAGTAGTTGTGTTTGCATGTGATAAGTTTAGACCTTATATTGTTGATTCCAAAGTTACTATTCACACTGATCATGCTGCTATTAAATATCTTATGGAAAAGAAAGATGCTAAGCCTAGACTCATTAGATGGGTTCTCTTGCTCCAAGAATTTGATTTGCATATTATTGATAGAAAGGGGGCTGAGAACCCCGTTGCAGACAACTTGTCTAGGTTAGAGAATGTTCTTGATGACCCATTGCCTATTGATGATAGTTTTCCTGATGAACAATTAGCGGTCATTAATACTTCTTGTACTGCTCCCTGGTATTAATACTTCTCGTACTTCTCCCTGGTATGATAATTATGATAATTACATTGTTGCTAAATTTATACCTCCTAGTTTCACATACCAGCAAAAGAAAATTTTCTTTTATGATTTAAGACATTACTTCTGGGATGACCCACACCTTTATAAAGAAGGAGTAGATGGTGTTATTAGACGTTGTGTGCCCGAGCATGAACAGGAACAGATCCTACGCAAGTGTCACTCTGAATCATATGGAGGACACCACGCTGGAGATAGAACTGCACACAAGGTACTACAATCTGGTTTTTACTGGCCTACTCTCTTCAAAGATGCTCGTAAGTTTGTCTTATCTTGTGATGAATGTCAAAGAATAGGTAATATTAGTAGACATCAAGAAATGCCTATGAATTACTCTCTTGTTATTGAACCGTTTAATGTTTGGGGCTTTGATTATATGGGACCTGTTCCTGCTTCTAATGGTTATACACATATTTTAGTTGCTGCTGATTACATTACTAAGTGGGTAGAAGCTATTCCAACTAGTAGTGCTGATCATAACACTTCTATTAAAATGCTTAAGGAAGTTATTTTTCCGAGGTTTGGAGTCCCTAAATATCTTATGACTGATGGTGGTTCACATTTTATTCATGGTGCTTTCTGTAAGATGCTTGCTAAGTACGATGTCAAACATAGAATCACATCTCCTTACCATCCGCAGTCTAGTGGTCAAGTAGAGTTGAGCAATAGAGAGCTCAAATTAATTTTGCAAAAGACTGTCAATAGATCTAGAAAGAATTGGTCCAAAAAACTTGATGATGCATTATGGGCCTATAGAACTGCATACAAAAATCCTATGGGTATGTCTCCTTATAAGATGGTTTATGGAAAAGCTTGTCATTTACCTCTTGAACTTGAACATAAAGCATATTGGGCTATTAAAGAGCTCAACTATGACTTCAAACTTGCCGGTGAGAAGAGGTTGTTTGATATTAGCCCACTTGATGAATGGAGAACCCAAGTGTCGGTGTCAAAACCGGCAGATCTCGGGTAGGGGGTCCCGATCTGTGCGTCTAGGCTGATGGTAACATGAAGCAAGGGACACAAATGTTTACCCAGGTTCGGGCCCTCTCGATGGAGGTAAAACCCTACTTCCTGCTTGATTAATATTGAAGATATGGGTAGTACAAGAATAGATCTACCACGAGGTCATAGAGGCTAAACCCTAAGAGCTAGCCTATGATGGTATGATTGTAATTGTGATCGGCCTTCTAAGGACCAACCTCTTTGGTTTATATAGACACTGGAGAGGGCTAGGGTTTACCTGGAGTCGGTTACAAGGAAGGAAACACAATATCCGGATCGCCAAGCTTGCCCTCCAAGCCAAGGAGAGTCCCATCCGGACACGGGCCGAAGTCTTGAGTCTTGTATCTTCACGCTTCAATAATTCGGATGATGTATATAGTCCGGCTGCCCGGATACCCCCTAATCCAGGACTCCCTCAGTAGCCCCTGAACCAAGCTTCAATGACGATGAGTCTGGCGTGCAGTCTTGTCTTCGGCATTGCAGGGCGGGTTCCTTCTCCGAATACTCCAAAGTAATTATTGAACACTCGAACCATGTCCGGATCTGCAAGATGCTACGTCTTGAGCTTGCGTTGGTTTTGCTCGAAGAGGAGAGGGTGATGCAGAAAGTGTAGCGTAAGTATTTCCCTCAGTTTTGAGAACCAAGGTATCAATCCAGTAGGAGGCTCCTCAAAAGTCCCACGCACCTACACAAACAAACTGAGAACTCGCAACCAACGCAATAAAGGGGTTGTCAATCCCTTCACAGCCACTTGTGAAAGTGAGATCTAATAAATATAGTATGATAAGATAAATATATTTTTGGTATTTTATAAGATAGATGCAAAAAGTAAAGATGCAAATAAAGATAGATTGAAAGAAAATATGATAAGAGATAGACCCGGGGGCCATAGGTTTCACTAGAGGCTTCTCTCAAGATAGCATGAGTATTACGGTGGGTGAACAAATTATTGTTGAGCAATTGATAGAAAAGCGCATAGTTATGAGATTATCTAGGCACGATCATGTATATAGGCATCACGTCCATAACAAGTAGACCGACTCCTGCCTGCATCTACTACTATTACTCCACACATCGACCGACTCCTGCCTGCATCTAGAGTATTAAGTTCATAAGAACAGAGTAACGCATTAAGCAATACGACATGATGTAGAGGGATAAACACATGCAATATGATATAAACCCCATCTTGTTATCCTTGATGGCAACAATACAATACGTGTCTTGCAACCCTTTCTGTCACTGGGTAAGAACACCGCAAGATTGAACCCAAAGCTAAGCACATCTCCCATGGCAAGAAAGACCAATCTAGTAGGCCAAACCAAACTGATAATTCGAAGAGACTTGCAAAGATAACTCAATCATACATAAAAGAATTCAGAGAAGATTCAAATATTATTCATAGATAAACTTGATCATAAACCCACAATTCATCGGATCTCGACAAACACACCGCAAAAAGAGTTTACATCAAATAGATCTCCACAAGATAGGGGGAGAACATTGTATTGAGATCCAAAAAGAGAGAAGAAGCCATCTAGCTAATAACTATGGACCCGTAGGTCTGTGGTAAACTACTCACAACTCATCGGAGGGGCAAGGATGTTGATGTAGAAGCCCTCCGTGGATGATTCCCCCTCTGGCAGAGTGCCGGCGAAGGCTCCAAGATGAGATCTCGTGGATATAGAAGGTTACAACGGTGGAAATTGTGTTTCGTGGTGCCCCTGGATGTTTTCGGGGTATGTAGGTATATATAGGAAGAAGAAGTACATCGGTGGCCGCTCGAGGGGCCCACAAGACAGGGGGGCGCGCCCAACAGGGGGTGCGGCCCCCTATCTCGTGGGGCCCTTGGGAGCTTCTTGACTTGCACTCCAAGCTCTCTCGATCAGATTTGTTCCAAAAATCACGCTCCCGAAGGTTTCATTCCGTTTGGACTCCGTTTGATATTCCTTTTCTTCGAAATACTGAAATAGGCAAAAAACAGCAATATGGGCTGGGCCTCCGGTTAGTAGGTTAGTCCCAAAAATGATATAAATGTGTAAAATAAAGCCCATAAACATCTAAAAGGGGTAATATAATAGCATGGAACAATCAAAAATTATAGATACATTGGAGACGTATCACAAGATGATCTTCACATACCATAGCATAAATCTGATCAGTTGGCCATCTTCGTACGTCGTGCCCTTGCATCATGGCCTGGTCCAATGCGAACCGGCGTTCCTTGCCCCACCTCGACTCGTGTTGCGAGGCGGTTTTATTGGCACGTCCCATCGAGGTAGAGATCATGTTCCTCTTATTACGGGATTTTCCATTAATATGGGCGTGCGTGACCCCACGACGACCGTTGGTATAACTCCATGTGTTTTTAGATAAGCCTCAAGTGGTCAAGCTGAGGACTCTTGATATTCATCCCCTTTATAAAGGGGTTGAGGCCTATGCCTCTTTTCCACCTCCCTCGCACCTTTTCGCACCTCGAGCTCCAACGCCCAAGACCTAAGCCCAAACACCCCAAATCCTCCAATATGTCCGGATCGAACCTTCAAGGCCGGTGGGTGGCCTCCTCGATCCAAGAGGAAGACATTGCGAAGCTTAGGGAGGTCGGATATCTGACTGCCGACATCCGGCACAGGCTTCTCGCTCCAGGGCGGGTCATCCCTACACCGGAGCCCAATGAGTGCGTTGTGGTCATTCCTCACTTCCTCCGTGGTTTGGGCCTCACCCTCGATCCTTTTTGTGAGGGGGGCTCATGTTTTATTATGGGTTGGATTTTCATGATCTGGCTCCGGACGACATCCTCCATATCTCGTCGTTCATTATAGTGTGTGAGGCCTTCCTCCATGTCACCTCACACTTCGGCTTATGGCTTAAGACCTTCAATGTGAAGCCGAAGATGATCGAGGGGCAACATGCGGAGTGCGGAGGTGCCGTAATAAGCAAGAACGCCGATGCTCCATGGCCAGAGGGTTCTTTCCCAGAAGTGTCCGATGTATGGCAACGAAGGTGGTTTTATGTCACGGCTCCCAGAGGCACAAAGTGGGTGGCCGCCCCCGAGTTCCGCTCGGGCCCTCCATCACAACTAGCGTCTTGGACTGATGTAGGACGGAATTGGGGGCCCACTGGCGATGTACCAGTACTGAAGAGCCGTATCCAGGAGCTTCTTGAGAGGGACATAAATCTTGTTAGCATAATGCAAGTGATGTTAATCCGACGGATGTTGCCGTGTCAACGCCGGCCTCTCTGGATGTGGGAGTTTAATCCGGAGGGTCCGCGGACTGTTAAGCACTTCTTCGGTTTGAAACTCGAAGGGATGTGCAAATTGTTCTTCGGACCAAAAATAGAGTGTCCAGACACCACCGAGGATGCGGGCCTAAGCTGCAATCGCCGAGATACCCAAGTAAGTAACCTTGATGCCGAACACCTTGCTTTGTATTTGTTTATTCTGAAAATCATCCATGGCCAGGAATGGCTTAGCAATGCGGAGAGAACCAGGTGTCCGGCGCCACTTCCCGAAGGCTCGCCTGGTCCCACCATGGCCAAGATGCTTGACCGGGTACTCATCAGAATGCCCTCAGGGAAGGACAAGGGGAAGAACGAAGAAACCGAACTCCACATGCTACGCATTTGAACCGGGGGAATTGTTACCTCCCCTAAGGAGGATAGTCGGGAAAGGGAGGCTAAGGCCTCCTCCCCACACGGGAAGAAGAGGGCTGCCTCAGAAGACTTGGAGGCGGAGATGCCCAAACCAGGGAAAAAGGAATCCCCAGGGGCCCCTGCCCCGACGGGCACCCTCACCGCGTCATGCCCACCAACGGGCCAGCCCTCCACCGAGCTGTAAGTCAATCTACAATTTGAAGGTATTGTGTTTCTCCTAGATCAATAACCAGGATTTGACCTTTTGCAGTCCGGCTAGCAGCTCTTCTCAACAGGGTTCGTCTTTGGGGGACCTTCCTCCGAAGATGATGGAGAGCGAGACCCCACCCGCCTCTCCGACTCATGAAGCGGGCGACACCGAGGTGCCGTCACGGAGGAGTCCAGATCTGCCGAAGCCGAAAGCCAATACGTAAGCCGCCCTGAGTCCAGAGCGTTCGGCTCACACGAGGGGCGATGGGAAGGGTCCGACACAGTTCAATGTCCGGTCAGACGTACTGACTGGCCTATTGGAGCGAGCTGCGCTCTCGGAGGAGCACCGCTCATTAATGGCCGAGGTGCTCAAGAAGATTTCATCCGCTATGAGTGGTTTGAATGAAGCATTTACAAGCCTGCTTAGAGGCTTTGAGGTATGTAGTGAAGAATAAAATATTTCTTTAGTTGTGAGGCACGCGCTAGGTGTGCTCCATATAGATAGTAGCCCCTGAGACTTTGGTTGCCCGCCCTAGGAGGCAAACGGGGGATCATAAATCAATGATTGCGCTTTAAATATGTGCAGGTACCTGTGGGTCCGGCCGCCGACCAGTCTGTTGAAGTTGCCGAACTAATGAGGCAGATTGGATCAATTGATGCCGATATCACGCTGGTGAACGAGCGGCTAGATAAATCACAAGGTATGTGTTCTGCCTTCCTTTGTATAGGGAAATATGAAGGCGGCATGATATTAATGCAATATGTTTGGACTGCAGATGGTGCTGCTGCCGTGGAGGCCCTGAGGGTGGAACTTGCTCAAGCCAAGGAACAAGCTCGGGTGAGAAATGCGGCTGCCCTAAAGGCGGCCAAGGAATTGAGAGCCGAACAAGCTGCTCATCGCCGAAGCAAGGAAAAGATAGCCGAAATGGCTGTTGAGTTAAAAAAGGCCACTGACCGGTATGAGATCCTTAAGAAGGAGCATAAGGATAGTTTGGCCAATCTGGACAAGGCACTTAATGCCACCAAGGAAATACGGACCGAGCTCAGGGGTGCGTGGGAGAAGCTTCAACAGGCCGGTAAAATCGCGGCTGGGGGCTCCTACTTGCTGCGGACGAAGTTTGTCAATCCGAAGTACGCTCCCCTGGATGGACGATGGAGTCCTGCGGACGCGTATGCGAATTTGGTGAAGAGTACAGCTGACGCTGCCAAGTTCTTCGATGATCAGGGTGGTAAGGAAGTGGAGAAGCTTTTATGGTCGCAATTCAATGCTCCCACTCGCCCGCTGCCGTTAAGTGACAAGATGGCTGCTATAGCGGAGCTTCATAGGCTGTCCGGACTTGCAATGCAGTCTGTAATAGACCATATTTGGCCGAAGGGGCCTAAGTCGGACAGTTACTTTGGTTTGGTGCAGCAATTCCTTGGGGTCGTGCCTCAGATCGATGCCATGAGGAGGTCGGCGTGCATAGAGGGTGCACGGATGGCCCTTGCCCGCGTTAAAGCCTATTGGACGGATATGGAGGCCACCATTATAGCGACCCAGGATCCGGCAGGGGGCCAATATCCGGTCGAGCACTAGTTGGCGCAGGTCACAGAAGGTGCCCGCCTAATAGAGGCGCAGTGCTCGAAGAATGTTTTGTTCGAGTGATGAATCGAATCATTGTAAAAACAATGTTTATTTTGATTATGAGGCTATATTTATACTGTTTGCCTGAAAATATGATTGTGTCCCCTGTGTGGCCGTTTATATATATGTAATCCGAAAGTTAGCAGTCGTTGGCTTCAGCCCCCACGCATACAATGCGGGGGTGTTTGCGAAAAATATGCTTAATCACACTTGATCCAACGTCTTGGTCCATTAAGGAGGTGATCGCACGTCGAACTAGGCAACTGGACTATATAGCTGTAACACTTTCGCTTAGCCATGGGAGTCTAAAGTTGGGGCTACTATGTAGCCCTTGGTACCTTCACGTGCATTCGAATACGGGCGCGTATGTACATGACCGGGAAACGGTCCTTCGTTAATGCGGAGGAATCCTAAAGATTCCGATGAGTCTTCGAGTGGTTGATCAGTCTCTCGATGTATCATGACAGTCAGTTTTCGGCTTTCTCTACTGAGGTACTCATCCGTAATAACTAGGGCACAATCGCAGTAGTTCTCCTTTGGCCACCTTAGCTAATAATAACGGAACGTAAGGCAGCAAACCCAGGAGTCAGGCAAACCCAACATTTGACCAAAGACATCATTCGGAGCTGATGCATATAAGGCCAAACTCATGACGCCGAACACTCTCGAAGGTATTCGGACTTTATAACAGATGATGGACTCAAGAATGCCCATTCATTATAAACCTTGTGTTTCCAAGTACGTGCGTAAGTCTGTCGTGGAGAAATGCCAATAACGACAGTATCCTCTGTGGGTATGGAACCCATGGGATGGTTACACAACAAGAGGCAATAGAAAAGGTTTACACAGGGGCTTAATCTAAAAATAAACCTATGGAGCGGGGCCATGCTGCACGTCTGCGCCTTTATCTCTGTTGTGCCGTATCCTGGAAGGGTATCGCGCGAACGTTGTCCGTAAAAAAGAGAACTTGTAGGAGAGTACAACGTAAGTATGCGATGTATAATAAAAGTGTAAGATGTTGGCATGCTAATAGAGTTGAGCCAAGTGTGGGTCTTTATTAAATATATAGCCCCTGGTGTCCTCTATGGGATTACATATATGGTGCCCAGGTTCAATTTTGTCCGGGCTACCAGACTCGTCTAACCGTGTATGTGGTCTTAATGACCAGTCATGTTTTCTGATATTGAAGGCCGCTTATAGTCCGGCCGCCAGGGCTGTCGCGTGTTCCTCTACGCGTGAGGAGCGCCTTATGGTTCCACTAACGGTGATGATGCCACGTGGACCGGGCATCTTGAGTGTAAGGTGTCCATAGTGCGGCAATGTGTTGAAGCGGGCGAAGGCCGTTCTTCCGAGCAATGCATGATAGTTGCTTTGGAAGGGTGCGATGATGAAGAGTAGTTCTTCGCTTCTGGAGTTGCCTGGAGAGCCGAATGTTACCTCCAGTATGACGGAGCCCCTGCTGTAGGCTTCAACGCCTGGTATCACCCCTTCAAAGGTGGTGTTAATTTGGCTAATTCTGGATGGGTCTATCCCCATCCTGCGGACAGTGTCCTCATATATTAGATTGAGACTACTGCCGCCGTCCATGAGGATGTGGGTGAGATGGTATCCGTTGATTATTGGGTCAAGCACCAAGGCTTCTGATCCTTCGCAGCGAATACTAGTTCGGCCATCCAACTGATCAAAGGTGATCGGATAGGACATCCAGTAGTTAGGTGTGGGTACGATGGGCTCTATATCGCGCGTGTCTCTATGCGCGTGTTTGTGCCTTCTCATGGATGTGTGAGTCGCGTGGATCATGTTTACTGTTTTAACCTCTGGCGGGAATTTTTTCTGTCCCCCAGTGTTCGGCTGGCGAGGTTCATCCTCGTCTTCACTTGGTGTTTCCCTTCCCTTGTGTTCGGCATTTAGTTTGCCGGCCTGCTTGAAGACCCAGCAGTATCTGTGCATATGGTTCGCTGGTTTGTCAGGGGTGCCATGAATTTGGCATAGTTTGTCCAGGACTCTGTTCAGACCGGACGGTCCCTCTTTACTGCCTTTAGATGGCTTATTTTGCTGATTAGGTCAAGAGCCCCTGAATTCAACATTAACCGTTGTGTTATCCGGGCTCTCTTCCTTGTTTTGGCGTTTGTTTTTATTATGCCATGGCTTTCCATTGCCATCCCTTATTTCGGATGTGCTGGGGTCACTGGTGCCTTTACGGGCTAGCCATCTATCTTCACCCGTGCAAAAGCAGGTCATAAGACATGTTAGGGCTGCCATTGTCCTTGGCTTTTCGTGGCCGAGGTGTCTGGCGAGCCACTCGTCGCGGATGCTGTGTTTGAATGCCGCTAAGGCTTCGGCATCCGGACAATCAACAATTTGATTCTTTTTAGTGAGGAATCTGTTCCAAAGCTTGCGGGCGGACTCTCCTGGCTGTTGGATTACATGACTTAAGTCGTCAGCATCCGGAGGCCGGACATAAGTCCCTTGAAAGTTGGCTCTAAAAGCATCCTTGAGTTCCTCCCAACTCCCAATTGAATTTTCAGGGAGGCTTTTCAACCAGTGTCGAGCTGGTCCCTTTAGTTTGAGGGGAAGGTATTTGATGGTGTGGAGGTCATCCCCACGAGCCATATGTATATGCAGGATAAAGTCCTCGATCCATACCCCTGGGTTTGTCGTTCCTTCGTATGCCTCTATGTTCACAGGTTTAAAGCCCTGTGGAAATTCATGGTCCAGTACTTCTTCGGTAAAGCACAGGGGGTGAGCAGACCCTCTGTATCTGGACGTGCTGTGGCATGCCATCGGCTGTTGTTGTGTCTGGCGTTTATTCCGAACTGGTACTTGATTGGTATAATAGTTTTGATGACCAAAGTCCTTCGCCGGGGTGTGTCCTTTAGATCCATAGATGGACCTAGCTGCACCAGTTTTCTTACCTAGGTGCTCACGTAGATCGTGTGCAACGTCGGTAGCCGCTTTGTTGCGGTTATGAAGCGGTATGTATGGCCTCCTGGTCGTGTTACTCTTTGGTGGAATGGCCTCGTCATCGAATTCTGGCAGTAGCTTGCATTTTGGATAGCTCTTTGTATGGCGATCGTCGCCATATCTTTCTTCAGTGTCTAGCACTTTGTTCCATCTGCGACTGAGCGTTTCCTGCACGGCCTTGAGCTGTTGCTTCTGCTTCTTCAGACTTATCGCTATGGCCATAAGCTTTCTGTGGAGGTTATCTCATTCCACGCGTTCTTCCGGAATGATGAATGCATCATCGTCCGGACTGTCTTCTTGTCCTAGGCTGGTTTGATGAACTCGTCCCTCTGGATCATTGTCATCGGGTGTCTGCTCCGAACTGTGTTCGGTGTGACCTGGCTCGTCCTGCTCCATCGCTGGTTCCGTATGGTCATTGTTGCCTTTGGGGTTGACCGGAGTATCGATCCTTCTGGCGCTCTTGCTGCTATTTTTACTGTTGCTGGACTTGGAGCGGCGTCTGCGCCGTCGATTTGGTTTTTGCCTGGGGGTTTTATCTTCCGGATTGTCGCCATCATCCTCCTTGGGAGTGTCCACCATGTATATATCGTGTGACAAGGCAGAAGTCTGGCACTCCATAGATTCTAAATCTTCTCCTGCATCGTCGTCCATACCGTCGATGCCTTCGGAGTCGAGGTCAAGCACGTCGGTTAAATCATCAACCGTGGTTATTAAGTGGGTGGTGGGTGGGTAACGAATTTCCTTGTCGCCTGCTTCCCACTCCAGCCGGACATAGTTCGGCCCGATATTTTCTGTCAAAGAGAGAATTTTTAACGAGTTCAGCATGTCGCCAAAAGGCGAGTACTGGAAGATATCCGCAGCAGTGAACTCCATTATTGGAGCCCAACCTGGCTCGGTTGGCCCGAGAGTGCGCGGACTGGAACCAACAACCGGATACGAATCCGGGGGACCAAAGTCACAGGCCTCTACAGAGGTGAGACCCGTGTTCGGCTCCACCACCGATGAGTGTGCAGCCTGCGGGATGGAGTCTAACCCTCCGTCTTTAGGCGATGCATCCCGCTCCAGATTTGAGTCTGGGGCTACTTCAGGGGTAATATCCCGAGTATTGCCCGACAGCAGGTCAAAGCCATGCCCGTCGTGGCTGTCCGGTGCTCTTGGCGCAGGCCCGAATCTATCGAAGATCGAGTCTCCGTGAAGGTCAGCCGTGTAGTTCAGGTTTCCGAACCTGATCTGGTGGCCAGGGCCGTAGCTGTCGATCTGCTCCAGATGGCCAAACGAATTGGCCCGCAGTGCGTCGCCGCTGAACATAAAAATCTGTCCGGGGAGAAAAGTCTCACCCTGAACCGCGTCGTTGACGATGATTGAAGGAGCCATCGAGCCCCGCAGCGACGACACAGAGGAACTCTCAATGAAAGCACCAATGTTGGTGTCAAAACTGGTAGGGGGTCCCGATCTGTGCGTCTAGGCTGATGGTAACAGGAATCAAGGGACACAGATGTTTACCCAGGTTCGGGCCCTCTCGATGGAGGTAAAACCCTACTTCCTGCTTGATTAATATTGAAGATATGAGTAGTACAAGAGTAGATCTACCACGAGATCGTAGAGGCTAAACCCTAAGAGCTAGCCTATGATGGTATGATTATAATTGTGATCGGCCTTCTAAGGACCAACCTCTCCGGTTTATATATACACCGAAGAGGGCTAGGGTTTACATGGAGTCGGTTACAAGGAAGGAAACACAATATCCGGATCGCCAAGCTTGTCTTCCACGCAAAGGAGAGTCCCGTCCGGACACGGGCCGAAGTCTTGAGTCTTGTATCTTCATGCTTCAATAGTCCGGATGATGTATATAGTCCGGCTGTCCGGATACCCCCTAATCCAGGACTCCCTCAGTAGCCCCTGAACCAGGCTTCAATGACGATGAGTCCGGCGCGCAGTCTTGCACTACAAAAAAAATACACTTCCGTGATGATACGTGTTTGTCACAGTAGGTCGCGTTTTTTGTCATGCATGTACATCCATGACAAATTTATGACAGAATCAAGATAGTCATACATGTGCTGTCGTAGAAGTGTTCCATGACATTACCAAAATTATCATCACGGAAGTGTCTACTTCCATGACGATAAATCGCGCGTCACAGAAGTGCTTTTGTCAAGGGTGACCGACACGTGGCATCCACCATAACGGAACACCGTTAAGCTATCGGGTCGGGTTTTGGATCCGATAACCCGTTAACAGCCCCGACCAATGGGGATTTTCCACGTGTAAAATCATCATTGGCTGGAGGAAACATGTGTCGACTCATCATTGGGATAGATGTCATCCACTCATTGGATGGAAGGTGCCTACGATACGTCGACACGTGGCATGGCCCAACAGAGGCCCATTCCTGTTAAATTTTTTGAATTCAACCTTATGATTTTGAGATCATTGTATTTGTAAATCATATTATACATATAAAGGAGCAGAATTCTTTGTTGTGCTTTTGAAAGTACATATATATAAAAGATGATGTATATAGAATTTTATTGCAATCGAAAATGGATCCTACCCGAACAAATATAGAATACAAACTGGATTCAAATTGAGTTGGCACGATAAACATGCACTCTTGCTCTGCAAAAATTTGAACGAAGCGGGGAAAGTCGCAGTAACCGCCAGAAACCAAAATCTGCGAGATGGAAATTACTGCCTATCCCTGCCACGCAAAGCCTATCGGCTCGATTTCTATAGGTTTCGATAGGGGTAGGTGTCGGTGTCAAAACTGGCGGATCTCGGGTAGGGGGTCCCGATCTGTGCGTCTTAGGCTGATGGTAACAGGAAGCAAGGGACATAATGTTTACTCAGGTTCGGGCCCTCTCGATGGAGGTAAAACCCTACTTCCTTCTTGATTAATATTGAAGATATGGGTAGTACATGAGTAGATCTACCACGAGATCGTAGAGGCTAAACCCTAAGAGCTAGCCTATGATGGTATGATTGTAATTGTGATCGGCCTTCTAAGGACCAACCTCTCCGGTTTATATAGACACCGGAGAGGGCTAGGGTTTACATGGAGTCAGTTACAAGGAAGGAAACACAATATCCGGATCGCCAAGCTTTCCCTCCATGCCAAGGAGAGTCCCATCCGGACACGGGCCAAAGTCTTGAGTCTTGTATCTTCACGCTTCAATAATCCGGATGATGTATATAGTCCGGCTGCCCGGATACCCCCTAATCCAGGACTCCCTCACCAAGCCTATGAGAATGCCAAGCTATTTAAACAAAAAGTCAAACGCTGGCATGACAAAAGGATTCAAAAGCGTGAGTTTAATGTAGGAGATTATGTGTAATTATTCAACTCTCGTTTAAGATTTTTTGCAGGAAAACTTCTCTCTAAATGGGAAGGTCCTTATGTTATCGAGCAAGTCTATCGTTCTGGTGCCATAAAAATCAACAACTTCGAAGGCACAAGTCCGAGGGTGGTGAACGGTCAAAGAATTAAACATTATATTTTAGGTAATCCTATCAATGTTGAAACTAATATTATTGAAAGCGTAACCCGGGAGGAATACATAAGGGACACTTTCGAGAATGTTCCAGACTCCGAAAAGGAATAGGTATGTGGTACGGTAAGTAAACCGACTCCAAAACAACCCCAATGGCAATTTTTATCAGTTTTGGAATATTTAAGAATTTTCGGAAGAAAGAAGTAGTCCGAGGGGGACACAAGGCCCCCACGAGAGTGGAGGGCGCGCCCACCCTTACTTGGCACGCCCCCCTGTCTCATGGACACCCCGTGTGCCTCCCAGACTCCGTTTTCTTGCACGTTACGTATTTTGGTTGGTAAAAATTTATTATATAAACTCCCGCAGGTTTTGACCACCGTATCACGCAAATTTCCTCTGTTTTCGTTTCGAGCTGTTCCTGTTGCAGATTAAAAGCAAGATGTCTTCTCAAGAGTCAGTCGGGGAGGGTTGGGTGTCTCACCCAACACCAGGTCCAGGAGCAAATAGCGATGATTATCACTTTGGACCATCAACGGAGGATGAGATGGAGGCTGATTTGAAAAGGATAGATGCCATGGAGGAAGATCAAGAAGTTACCTCTCGTCTCCAAGCAGAATTCATGATGGGGGAACTACCTAGCTCGGCTATTCCAACTTCGGTCATCCCTTCCAACTTTAGATTTCTTTCTTATGAAAATATGAAAAAGAGCTTCACTTGTTCTCCAGAAGCTATGCAACATCCTTGGGTAAAGGGAGCTTTGGCCATTACGGGCAAGATCTGTAAAGAAATTATGGACCTCAAACAACAAGTCAATAAGCTCGAGGAGGAGAACCGTATCCTGAGGGGCATCATCTCCAAGAAGATCATAACACCAACCGTGAAGAAGGAGACATAATCACATGGGTATGGGCACTCCCCTTGGCAACTGCCAAGCTTGGAGGAGGTGACCCAATATCGTATCACCATCACACTCCTATCTTTACCATTTTATTTAGTTCGATCCCTTTAGTAGTGTCTTGATCTAGTAGATTGAAGTTTTGATATCAAGTAGTTTTGAGTTTTGCTTTGTGATCTCTTTTTGTAATCGAGTCCGTGAGCTATCCATAATAAAGATTAGTGTTGGTTCAAGGGATTTGCTATGTTGCTATAATCTTGAGGAAGTAGAAAGAATAAAAAAGTTCATTTTGATCTTATGGTTAGTGATGACTTCACACATAGAAAGTATGAGGCATAAAAGTTGTTGAGAGTTGATAAACGTAGTTTTAGTCATCGTTGCAATTAATAGGAAGTGATAAGGAAAGAGAGGCTCACATACAAATATATTATCTTGGACATCTTTTATGATTGGGAGCACTCATTAAGTATGACATGCTAAAGGAGTTGACGTTGGACAAGGAAGACAACATAATGGTTTATGTTTTCGCACATCTCAGTTAAAGTATATTGTCATTGACCTTCCAAACATGTTGAGCTTGCCTTTCCCCCTCATGCTAGCCAAATTCCTTGCACCAAGTAGAGATACTACTTGTGCTTCCAAATATCCTTAAACCCAGTTTTGCCATGAGAGTCCACCATACCTAACTATGGATTGAGTAAGATCCTTCAAGTAAGTTGTCATCTTGCACGCAATAAAAATTGCTATCTAAATATGTATGACTTATTAGTGCAGAGAAAATAAGCTTTGTACGATCTTGTTGTGGAAGCAATAAAAGCGACAGACTGCATAATAAAGGTCCACATACAAGGGGCAATATAAAGTGACGTTCTTTTGCATTAAGATTTTGTGCATCCAACCCTAAACGCACATGACAACCTCTTCTTCCCTTTGCAAAGGGCCTATCTTTTACTTTATGTTTTTACTTTATGCTTGAGTCAAGGTGGTCTTCACCTTTCCCTTTTTCATTTTATCCTTTGGCAAGCTCCTCGTGTTTGAAAGATCATGATATATATATCCAACTGGATGTAAGTTAGCATGGGCTATTATTGTTGACATCACCTAAACGTGAATACGTTGGGAGGCAACACAATAAGCCCCTATCTTTCTCAGTGTTCGGCTGAAACTCCATAACCACAAGTATTGTGTAAGTGTTAGCAATTGTAGAAGACTACTTGATAGTTGCGTATGTCGATTTGCTGAAAAGCTCTATTATTGACTCTTTCTGATATTATGATAAATTGCAGTTGCTTCAGTGACTGAGATTATAGTTTGTTAGTTCTCAATGAAGTTTTTGAACCATACTTGACATTGTGAATTGATTGTTACTTGAGTATAAGAAATCATATGATAAAATCTATATATGTTGTTGTTACAAGAATGATCATGATGCCCTCATGTCCGTATTTTATTTTTATCGACACCTCTATCTCTAAACATGTGGACATAGTTTTCGATATTGGCTTCCGCTTGAGGACAAGCAAGGTCTAAGCTTGGGGGAGTTGATACGTCCATTTTGCATCATGCTTTTATATCAATATTTATTGCATTATGGGCTGTTATTACACATTATATCTCAATACTTATGGCTATTCTCTCTTATTTTACAAGGTTTACCATGAAGAGGGGGAATACCGGCAGCTGGAATTCTGTCTGGAAAAGGAGCAAACATTGGAAACCTATTCTGTACTGGTCCAAAAATCCTTAAACTCCACAAAACATGTTTTTGGAATTAATAAGAATTATTAAGTGGAAGAAATACATCAAGGGGCCCACACCCTGGCCAGGAGGGTGGGGGGGCGCGCCCACCCCTACTGGGCGCTCCCCTATCTCCTGGGCCCCCTGGTGGCCCCCCGGTGTCCATCTTCTGCTATATGAAGGCTTTTACCCTGGAAAAAATCGTGGGCAAGCTTACGGGATGAAACTCCGCCACCACAAGGCAGAACCTTGGCGGAACCAATCTAGGGCTCCGGCAGAGCTGTTCTGCCGGGGACACTTCCCTCCGAGAGGGGGAAATCATCACCATCATCTTCACCAACGATCATCTCATCGGGAGGGGGTCAATCTCCATCAACATCTTCACCAGCACCATCTCCTCTCAAAACCCTAGTTCATCTCTTGTATCCAATCTTGTATCAAAACCACAAATTGGTACCTGTGGGTTGCTAGTAGTGTTGATTACTCCTTTTAGTTGATGCTAATTGATTTACTTGGTGGAAGATCATATGTTAAGATCCTTAATGCATATTATTACTCCTCTGATTATGAACATGAATATGCTTTGTGAGTAGTTACGTTTGTTCCTGAGGACATGGGTGAAGTCTTGCTATTAGTAGTCATGTGAATTTGGTATTCGTTCGATATTTTGATGAGATGTATGTTGTCTTTTCCTCTAGTGGTGTTATGTGAACGTCGACTACATGACACTTCACCATTATTTGGGCCTAGAGGAAGGAATCGGGAAGTAATAAGTAGATGATGAGTTGCTAGAGTGACAGAAGCTTAAACCCTAGTTTATGCGTTGCTTCGTTAGGGGCTGATTTGGATCCATATGTTTAATGTTGTGGTTAGGTTTACCTTAATACTTCTTTTGTAGTTGCAGACGCTTGCAATAGGGGTTAATCATAAGTGGGATGCTTTTCCAAGTAAGGGCAGTACCCAAGCACCGGTCCACCCACATATCAAATTATCAAAGTACCGAACGCGAATCATATGAGCGTGATGAAAACTAGCTTAACGATAATTCCCATGTGTCCTCGGGAGCTCTTTTCTCATTATAAGAAATTTTCCAGGCTTATCCTTTGCTACATAAAGGATTGGGCCACCTTGCTGGACTTTATTTACTTTATTTGCATGTTACTCGTTACAATTTATCTTATCACGAAACTATCTATCACCTACAATTTCAGTGCTTGCAGAGAAAACCTTACTGAAAACCTCTTATCATTTCCTTCTGCTCCTCGTTGGTTTCGACACTCTTACTTATCGAAGGGACTACGATAGATCCCCTACACTTGTGGGTCATCACTCAACTTCAAGTTGAAAGACATCGATCAGATGTGCTGCGACAGGAAGCTGAAGGACTGAGGAAGTCCCTGCAGAATTTAGATGCATATTTCCTGGTGCACCAGCAAGCGCTGGAGGATTTAAGCGCCAAATAAGAGAAAGTTAATAAGCTTGCTAAGCATCTTGCCAGCATTATGGGTACCCAGGATATTGTTTCTTGAGATCTTCTGAAGTGGTTTCGGTTCTGGATTTGTTTTGTTGCGGCGTTTATTTGTGCTTGTCACCAACTTTGACAACCAGTGTATATGATATGCTGCTTTGTTCCCTATATTTGCACTGGTGGCGAACTTTGATGCCCAGTGGATGTAATATGTCTAATAGCCGGATAGCCTAGCGTTAGTTGCTTGCTTATTTATTTCCTTGTTGTCTTGTTTATTTGTTTGCTTCTAGTCATTGCAGTTCTTTTTGCGCGGTTTGCTAGTGGTTGCAATAACCTGTTTTTTAAAACTAGGCCACAATAACCATGGGCTAATATTTACTGTAGTGACACTAGGCCTCCTACGGGCCGTAGAAACAGTGGGCCTTCTACGGGCCATAGAAACAATGGGCCTTCTATGGGCCGTCGAAACAATGGGCCTTCTACGGGTCGTATCATCAATGGGCCTTATACGGTCCGTATCATCGATTGGCCAAACATGGGCCAAACAGACCGCATTATGGACATAAACGGGCTAGAGTTGGAATCGTCCATTCATGGGCCGACCATAACGGTCCATCGTTAATAGGCCGTATTTGATGATGCTATGGAAACAGCCCAACGTATTAACAGACCACAAACGGGCCGACTGTAACCACGGGCTGAATTTGGCCCACAAGCAAAAAATGACAGTAATGGGGCGTAAGTAAACCAATGCTGGAAATGAGCCCAATAATAAATGGGCTCTGAGAAGGCCGAAAGATAACATGGGATGGAAACGACCCAACAGAATAACAGGTCGTTAATGGGTATAAACTGATACACTGTTCATTATGGGCCAGTTTCACCACGGGCCATTAATGGGTGTAAAGTGATACACTGTTCATTACGGGCCAGTTTCACCACTGGTCGTTAATAGGCCAAGAGTTACAAAGGGCCTCATATGGGCCGAAAGACCTCATGGGCCATACATGAGCCAGAAGTGAAAACGGGCTGGAATCATATTGGATGGCCCAGATGACGCTACTGGGCCTAATCCGAATAGGGCATAACGGGCCTTGGGTTAGCAGGCTATAAATGGGCTATATGCGAACAAGCCGTTAACAGGCTTTCCATGGGTGGCCCGCCACCTTTTGACCAAGTCGAACGGGCCGGTCTTTTCACAGGAATGGGCCTCTGTTGGGCCATGCTATGTGTCGACGTATCATAGGCGCCTTCTGTCCAATGAGTGGATGACATCTGTCCCAATGATGAGCCGACACGTGTTTCCTCCAGCCAATGATGATTTTACACATGGAAAATCCCCATTGGTCGGGGCTGTTAATGGGTTATCGGATCCAAAACCCGACCTGATAGCTGAATGCCGTTCCGTTACGGTGAATGCCACGTGTCGGTCACCCTTGACGAAAGCACTTCTGTGACGCGCGATTTATCGTCATGGAAGTGGACACTTCCGTGCTGATAATTTTGATAATGTCATGGACCACTTCTACGACAGCACATGTATGACTATCTTGGTTCTGTCATAAAATCGTCATGGATGTACATGCATGACAAAAAACGTGACCTACAGTGACAAACACGTATCATCGCGGAAGTGTATTTTTTTGTAGTGAGGGGTGTGGGTATCTTTCTGCAACATTGCCATTGTTTCCTTCCTATCCGTCGGATATAAATCGGACGGCCTATATTGCAGTATGGCAGGCACACCATCATCACCAACTTTGTTTTTTAAAATAAAATAAAGAGTAGAGAGTAGAGAAGTAGAGATAAATATAAAATATAAAATAAATATAATAGTAGAGAAGAGAGTAGAGATAGCAGGGACGCCAGGAAAGGATCGCTCGCGCGAGAAAATCTGTCGGGCGCGCGCTAGTTTTGGCGCGCGGCGTCCGGCATGCTTTATAAAATCCAACGCCCTCCCAGCACTTTGTGCCTTTCCACCGCTCTCTCCCTACGCTGTGCCTTGCCACCGCTCTCTCCCCGCTCTTTCTCGCCTGGCCGCCGCTGCGCCACCATGTCACCGTGTCGCCGGGAAACTTGGGGATAGCGCGGCGTCCGTGTGCGCCCCTCCGGCGGCTTCTCCGCCGAGTTCCAGTTCCACGGGATGCGCCTTGGCCTCGGCAATTTCGACACTGCCAATGAGGTGACCCGCGCGTACAATACGGCGGCGTGGCACCTTCGGTGGACTCGTAGAACATTGAACTTCCCCAATGTCCCGACACGGGAGCGGGTGCAGGAGCTCTTGCCTCTACCGCGGCTTATCACCGACGAGGATCGTCATGATAGCCAGAGGCGGGAGCACCGTCTCGGCATCGCCGAGATGGAGGAGGAAGCCATGGCGTTGTGGCGCCAACGCTTCTCGCAGGACATCATCAACGAGCGCGAGTTCTACGCGCAAAGGAGGGCGGAGAGGGAGAAGAGGAGGGCGGAGCGAGCCACCTATCGCGAGAACAAGGAGCAGCGTCGCCCTGAATTCGACGATGATCAGTATCTTCACGCCTACATTGAGACGTCGGAGGAGGACATCACCGAGGAGGAGTCGAACGACGAGGAGTAGTTGAACTATCTATTTTTTTATCTATCTATGTTATACCTATGCTGAGAACTATCCTCTACTCTCTAGTCTCTACTCTCTATCTCTACTTCTCGATCTCAGCACTGTAAACGCTTTTTTAAAGCGCCGCGCAACTTCTGTTGGAGATGCTCTAACATGGCAGACGAGTGCTTTAATGTTGCCCACAAGATGCTTGAGTATTACTAGTAGTATATTTTCCTTGCCATGTTGAGATTTTAAAACCACGAGTGCGAACATGCAGAGGAGCAATGAAGACCAAACACGGGATATTGGGGATATCTTCAAGGAGTGTGGCAAGTTAAAGAGGAGCTGCACTGAACCTGTAAAACGAGTTTTGGTAAGTAACACCCTTTCAATCACTTTCATTTAGCCTCGTGTTCTTCGATGTGTATATGTTGTAGTTTCTATTTCTCTTAGCCTCGTGTTCTTTGATGTGTAATAAGAAGAGTCTTAATCATCCTAATACTTTTGTTTTTAGCTTGATGTAGGAAGTGGGTGTTCTCACCTTGTAGTCTGTTTTTATATTTTTCCTTTTGAATTCACTTATGTGAGTCCTGTTTATCTGGCTTCTACTAAATGGATATGGGTTGCTCTGAGTATTGATCTAAAAAAGAAGTAACTTCATGTCAGGATGCAGTTCCTGCAAGGAGGGAAGTATGGTCAACCTCGAGATCATGTTTCCAAAATGAGTCTGGATTACACACAAGGTGCCAGTTCCCTAAAGATGCTGGATTAGACACAAGGTGCAAAATCCCAGATGATGCTGGATTACACACAAGCCAGGTGGACCCGTTAGCTGTTTGTGTCCTCGTGGCTCTAGTAAAGGCTGAAAGAAAGCGTGCAGCAGCCCTTGAGAATGTAGCTGAGTTCCTGAAGAAGCGAAAAGAGCAATCGGATGCTTTCTTCACCCAAGCCAAAGAAGAGATGGAAGAAGCCAGAAACAAGCTAGCAGAGGCAGAGCAGGCTAGGCGTCTCCTGCTATCTAAAACTGTTGTCAATACAAAATTTCCTTCATAATAGTTAGGTTCAAATCTTTATCCAGTCAGCATGCCTATTGTGATGTACGTGCATCTACTGATGTGGCACAAAATAATTTTTTTTTGGGTCATGTAATAACAGCAATTACTTTCCAAACAATAACAGATGAATCATTGGACATGGTATAATTCACGCGCAAGCACGACATTCCAAGTTCAACTTCCACATCAAAGTCATGTTCACAGATATCTGCACATTCATAGATAATGTCCACAACCATGATTCACTTCAAAGCCAAAAAATGCAAGGGGAGTTATAAATAAAGAAAAACCTCTAGTTCTTGCTACCACTGCAAGCACAATAAGTCAAGACCATGCATAATTAATTATATTTTGGTCATTTTTTGTGTTCTAAAATGCCGGCCAGCTCATGGAAGGATGTGTTGCCGGCACACGCATGGATTCAATGGAGGCAGGCGGGGCAGTCTGAAGCCAGTTGCATGCGGTGAGGCGTGTTCAGCCGGGCCTGCAGCGACTGGGGCCCTCTTGGCCTGCGGCCGGTTCAATGCCTGCGCTATGAGAGGTCGCGTCCGTGTCAGAGAAATCACTCCCTCCAGTCCTTTTTTGTTTGGGTATAACAAAATTTCGTTTTCCATTCACATTTTACAAGTAAAATTCATGGATAAACTTTGACCCAAACTACGATGGGGACTATTAAACTGGAACAGAGGTAGTAGTTTTTTTTATCAAAGAAGGGTTTCCCCCTTCTGATTTTAATTACTGAAAACCAACATCTAACCCATAGTATTTGCCCTAGAACTACCAGGTTCAACATCCCGCAACATAAACCCATACAACCATATGCCAAGGAGGTAGTAGTTATGAGTTCCATTTTCGCTCCATACCAGTCGTTCTAAAAACTACTTAGTACTTATAACGCGCCATTGAATATTGGAACTCTTACCTCACTAAAAGAATGTTATTTTAAACATGGCTACTCGATTTGTGGCAAATGGCGAGCCACCGCCTCCAGGTCGTTCACCTGTGGCCCCAACCATCAATTCCTACGGATGAAATTATCACGCGAGCTGACTATTCCTACAAAGGTGCGCTCCACCACGTAGCCGGTACCCATGCATGCAGCAATCGTGCACCTAGGGTTTTAGGGTTTATTTGTTAATGGTGCCTGTATGTAACTCTCATGTGTGCGAGACAGCGAGAGACCGACTGTGTGTGTGCGCCTCTTCTCTTTGTATATGTACTCCACCGTTTGTCTGGTCCAAAAAATTATACAGTGGTAATAACTACTCCCTCCGTTCCAGAATGTAGTGCCTATAGATTTTTTTGAAGAGTTAAACCTCACAAACTTTGACCAAGTTTGTGGAGAAAAATATTTACATCTAGAGTGTGAAACATATATCACTAGATTCATCATATGATGTAGTTTCGCATTACATATTTTTGCTATTGTAGATATAAATATTTTTCTCTACAAACTTGGTCAAAGTTTGCAAAGTTTGACTTCTTAAAAAATCTATAGGCACTACATTGTGGAACGATGCATTGCCACACGATCAAAGTTGATTAATACATATTCACCGATTTGATAGAAAAAAGAGTCTAGTTTTGAAATACGTATATCACTAAAAATATGCTATTTTTCACTCAAAATATATTCCTTTGGTGGTTTCGATGAGATAAGGGAGGAATGTTGTTGGTTTCAAGATTCGAGAAGTGGTATATGTCTAATTTCTACTCTTACTAGCAAGACGCACATGCGTTGCATGGAACATCAAGATCTTGTGGGAGAAAAGGATGAACGAGGGAAGGCCTTATCTGCAAATGTGGAGAGGAGTGCGGGTAAATTGCCATAGTTTCCTTCCTATTCGTTAGATATAGAATGGACGACCTATCTTGCAGGATGGCAGGCACACCATCATCACCGACTATGCTTTTTATAAGAGTAGAGATAAAAAAACAGATTTGGTGATGATAGTGTGCCTACCAGCCTTCAACATAGGCCGTCCGATTTATATCTGGCGGATAGGAAGGAAACTATGGCAATTTTGCAAAAAGATACCCACAACCCTCTCCACATTTCCAAATAAGGCCTTCCCTCGTTCATCCTTTTCTCCCACAAGATAAACTACTCATACAAATGCATCTTGATGTTCCATGCAACGCATGGGCATCTTTCTAGTTGTTGCAAAAGGCCCATGTGTGTGTGAGAGAGAGGGAGAGAGGAGGAGGACGGAGTGCATGTGTGACAAAGACACAAAGAGTGTGTGTGTGCGAGAGGTATCAGCTTAAAATGAGGCGATAGTGTGTGTGTGTATGCACGATCAAGAGGGTGTGTCTCAAGAAGGGAAGAAAAATCTACATAGATACAACGAGCGCGAGAGAGACATGTAGTGATAGTGGAAGCACGAGTGTGCGGGTGTATAAACCTATCTAGAGGCTAGTCGACAAATGTTTGTGAGAGAAATACGAGTCGGGGTGCGAAAGCGAGAGTTTTGTGTGTGTGTGTGTGAGAGAGAGACGGTAGTCAGGAAGGGGAGTGGAAGCAGGAGTTATGTGTGTGTGTGTGTGTGAGAGAGAGAGAGAGGGGAGTTTGTCTGATCGGTAAACAAATGAATAATATCAGTTTTATAACTGGGATGGAGACGGAAAGGAGACCGCAACAAATGTTGTGTCTACAAGAGAGAGTAATTTTAGTGGTATGACTCATATCTAGAGAAATATAGGGTGTGTGAGAGAACCCCATAGAGAGAAAGACAAAGTGAAAGACGAGTGAGACTGTGTGTGTGGCGGTGAAAAAGAAAGCTTAGGTACCTAGTGATACTAGAGAACGGTAGAGACTGAGAGATAATGAAAACCGTGTAATGTATAATGATAGGGAGAGTGTGACACTTCTCAAGGGAGACGTCGAGAGACCATGTTTGCGAAGATAGGAGAAACATGAAGTGAGCGTGCGGGTGAGCTAGAGAAAAGAGAGTGATAGCTACATGAAGGAGCATGCATGCGAGAAAGATGGGCGTGAAAGGAGTCAACATAAAAGGGATTCAAATATTTGAATTTGAGATGATGATACATGTAATTCATATTCGAACCAAAATTGATCTATCAAACATGCATACTCATATGAATTCATGCGCATCTATGTTATTTAATATGTAGATATTACTGATCCCTACATTTTAGTAGAACATAATTTGGTTTAAATTTTTTGAATTCAACCTTATGATTTTGAGATCATTGTATTTGTAAATCATATTATACATATAAAGGAGCAGAATTCTTTGTTGTGCTTTTGAAAGTATATATATAAAAGATGATGTATATAGAATTTTATTGCAATCGGAAATGGATCCTACCCAAACAAAAATAGAATACAAACTGGATTCGAATTGAGTTGGCATGGTAAATGTGCACTCTTGCTCTGCAAAAATTTGAACGAAGCGGGGAAAGTCGCAGTAACCGCTCGAAACCAAAATCTGCGAGATGGAAATTACTGCCTATCCCTGCCACGCAAAGCCTATCGGCTCGATTTCTATAGGTTTCGATAGGGGTAGGTGTCGGTGTCAAAACTGGCGGATCTCGGGTAGGGGGTCCCGATATGTGCGTCTTAGGATGATGGTAACAGGAAGCAAGGGACACAATGTTAACTCAGGTTCGGGCCCTCTCGATGGAGGTAAAACCCTACTTCCTGCTTGATTAATATTGAAGATATGAGTAGTACAAGAGTAGATCTACCACGAGATCGTAGAGGCTAAACCCTAAGAGCTAGCCTATGATGGTATGATTGTAATTGTGATCGGCCTTCTAAGGACCAACCTCTCCGGTTTATATAGACACCGGAGAGGGCTAGGGTTTACACGGAGTCGGTTACAAGGAAGGAAACACAATATCCGGATCGCCAAGCTTGTCTTCCACGCAAAGGAGAGTCCCGTCCGGACACGGGCCGAAGTCTTGAGTCTTGTATGTTCACGCTTCAATAGTCCAGATGATGTATATAGTCCGGCTGTCTGGATACCCCCTAATCCAGGACTCCCTCAGTAGCCCCTGAACCAGGCTTCAATGACGATGAGTCCGGCGCGCAGTCTTGCACTACAAAAAAATACACTTCCGTAATGAGACGTGTTTGTCACAGTAGGTCGCGTTTTTTGTCATGCATGTACATCCATGACAAATTTATGACAGAATCAAGATAGTCATACCTGAGTTGTCGTAGAAGTGTTCCATGACATTACCAAAATTATCATCACAGAAGTGTCTACTTCCATGACGATAAATCGCACGTCACAGAAGTGCTTTCGTCAAGGGTGACCGACACGTGGCATCCACCGTAACGGAACGCCGTTAAGCTATCGGGTCGGGTTTTGGATCCGATAACCCGTTAACAGCCCCGACCAATGGGGATTTTCCACATGTAAAATCATCATTGGCTGGAGGAAGCATGCGTCGACTCATCGTTGGGACATATGTCATCCACTCATTGGACGGAAGGTGCCTATGATACGTCGACACGTGGCACGGCCCAACAGAGGCCCATTCTTGTGAAAAGGCCGGCCCAGTAAAAATTAGCAGGCCAGCCCATATAAGGCCTACTTGTGTCAGGTCCATTTAAGCCCACGGCCCATACGAGATGTGCCAATTCTGCCTGCAAAGCCCGTTAAAGATTTGACACCATTGCAACCCATCGTCAGTTCGAGCCCGTTAACAGCCCGCTATATATTTGGGCTCAATATCGGCCCGATGAGATTCCGGCCTGTTAACGGCCCATTTAATGGATGGACCAATTTTCAGGATGTACATCTTTCGGCCTTTTAGCGACCCATTTAAATGTTGGGCTAGTTTCCGGCCTGGTGTGTCTTTCAGCCTGTTGACGGCCCATAAATCTGATGGGCCATTTGTTGTCGGACCTGAGTTTCGGCCTTTTAGCGGCCCATTTAAGTGTTGGGCCAATTTTCTGGCCCGGTGTCACTTTCATCCTGTTGACGGCCCATAAATCAGTTGGGCCATTTGTAGTCGGACCTGAGTTTTGGCCTTTTAGTGACCCATTTAAGTGTTGGGCCAATTCCCGACCCTGTGTGCCTTTCGGCCTGTTAACGGGCCATAAATGAGTTGGGCCATTTGTAGTCGGACCTTAGTTTTGGCCTTTTAACGGCCCATGCCCTTCATGGTCCAATACCAGCCCGGTTTCTCTTTCGGCCTGCTAAAGGCCCACAACACAGTTGGGCCATTTACAATATGACGTGACTTTTGGCCTCTTAGCGGCCCATGGTCTTCATGGTCCAGTACAAGCCCGCTGTCTCTTTCGGCCTGCTAAAGGCCTACAGTATAGTTGGGCCATATGTAGCCCAAACTTAGTAATGGCCTGTTAACGGCCCGTGAAATAAACTGGGGCCACTTGTTGCCCCCTTTGATGTCGGCCTGTTAACGACCCGGCAGGTAAGAGGGCCGACCATTAACTTTCGGCCTACTAACAGCCCATTAACTTAATGGGCCCACTAAAGTTCGTACATTTCTTTAGGCCAAATTAGATAATTTGAGCCCATTATGACGAGCAATTATGCACAGGACCAAACCGGATCACACAAAGGTACGG
Source organism: Triticum aestivum (assembly GCF_018294505.1). Lineage (NCBI taxonomy): Eukaryota > Viridiplantae > Streptophyta > Magnoliopsida > Poales > Poaceae > Triticum > Triticum aestivum. The sequence continues at coordinate 511,576,132 of NC_057810.1, forward strand.
CATACAGGGAATAACGTTGCACATCCAACATATATTACAGGAAATTACATCCACTGGGCAATCAAAGATTGATGCCAGTGCAAATAAATGAGCAGAACCTAACCATCTACAATGTCACAATCTGCAACCTCAGCACAGATGACGCCCATAAGCATGTGGGCAAGTTCTTTCTGCTTTGCTACACTGTCTCTGAAAACATTGATCAGTTGTTGTGTCGCACGACTCTGCACCTCTGATTCATCCACCATTTCCATCATTGCTTCAGCCATTAATTGGTTCACAAACATACATTTATTCCATTGAATTCGAGACAGAGGATACTGAACAGATTCAGATGGCGATTTTGGCAGGCTTGTATTATTGATAGTGGAGAGTGTCTCGACCACTGCATCATAACATAAATTAGGACGGGAACCAAACAGATTAATCATGAGTTATTGCAATATTACCTGGCCTAGATTTACTGGAAAGAAACAATGGGGTTGCCTTGCTGTTTTCAGAGTTTGTCTTCTTATCTTTAGCAGCCTGCACAAAATTAACACACTAGCATTGCTATCATTGGCCAAGTTAGATAATAGGAAAGCAACATTGACACAACGAACATTTGGGCAACTAGCCTACACCAAATTAACAGAATATGGCACAACTATCATCAGTCAGGTAAGGTAGTATGAAAGCAACATTGACACAATGAATGAATGGGCAACCAGAGAAGCACTACAATTCAGTAATGTGCGTGATATGAGATAGTACATTCATGCACCAAAGTATGCAAAACTACCAGGCAGTTTTCCTTACAAAAATCAACATTGGCGCCTTTAACATTTTTCTACAACTAATTTTAGGTCAGATAAAGGTTAGATTCACGCCGATTAACAAAATACATGTTGATGTAAAAATATAGTGATATACAACAGGTACTTACATCAGCATTGGAGCACAGGGAATTCCCACAAGATATTTTCCTCGAATACGATCCCAATGGAGGAAGTGTTCTATCGTTTAACCTTATTTTCTAAAAGAGAGATGGGTAAGAAACATGTAGAAAATATGATCAGAATGCTATAAAATTTCATGATGCGAGGATATGCACACGCTTCTTAGAATGGAGTTGACATTCTTTTGCTGGACTGGAGCGGACTAGTTCTTTGGCCACTGGAATCTACTTATTATCAGTGGGAGTTGGGTTTCTCTGTGCTGGAGCAGTATCTATGAAAAATGGAGTTGGTTTATTATCTCTTGGCGTTTGGATCTTTTGCAAAGACCTGGTTTGTAACCCTTCATATTCTAAGATAGTTGTCTTCCCCTTGCATGCCTTATATAGAAGAATGGTCATTCAGTTATAAAACATGCTACAGCAAAGATGGAATATGTATTGAAGAATAGAAAGGCATGACATATTGACATGTATTCCCACCATCCGGAAATAAATGGACGGGTCTAGGCGTATTTCAGTTCTAGATACATCCAGTTTTATCCATTTCTGCGACATTTAATCCGGACGAAGGGAGTATGATGTAAGAGCTAGGGATACGACAGGACAACACAGTAAAAAAAACACTGAAAACCCCACTGCAGAACCAAAGTATTCAAACCCATTGATATGAGATAGTACACTCATGTAGCTCAGGATGCAAAACTACCAGGCAATTTTCCTTACAAAAATCAACATTGTGGCCTTTAATCATACATTTTTCTACAAGTAAATTTAGATCTGATAAAGGTTGGATTCACGCCGATTAACAAAATACATGCTGATCTAAAAATATAGTGATATACAACAGGTACTTACATCTACATTGGAGCACAGAGAATTCCTGCAAGAATCTTTCCTCATAAATGATACCATTGCAGAAATTCTTCTATCTGTTAAGCTTATTTTCTAAAAGAGAGATGGGTAAGAAACATGTAGAAAATATGACAAGCATGCTATAAAATTTCATGATGCAAGGATACGCACACGCTTCTTAGAATTGAGTTGACATATTTTTGGTGGACTAGAGCGGACTAGTTCTTTGGCCACTGGAATCTGCTTATTATCAGCAGGAGTTGAGTTTCTCTGTGCTGGAGCAGTATCTATAAAAACTGGAGTTGGTTTATTATCTCCTGGCGTTTGGATCTTTTGTAAAGGCCTTGTTTGTAACCCTTCAGATTCTAACATAGTCGTCTTCCCCTTGCATGCCTTGTATAGAAGAATGGTGCTTTAATTATAAAACATGCGACAGCAGAGGGATGGAATAGGTACTGAAGAATAGAAAGGCATGACATATTGACATGTATTCCCTCCATCCGGAAAAAAATGGATGGGTCTAGGCGTATTTCAGTTCTAGATACATCATTTTTTATCCATTTTGGCAACATGTAATCTGGACGGAGGGAGTATGGTGTGAGAGCTAGGGATACGACATGACAACATAGCAAAAAAACTAGTTGAATGTAAAACTATATGCTAGCGGAATACGTACAGAAATAACTAAGGCAACATACACGTGTATGATTGGGAAAATAAGATGGCATTGCAACAGAGCACTAGAACAACACTTCAATGTAAAAAAAACATGGTATGGCAGACAGATGAAGTACATGCTGATGAATAACAATGCATAAGATATTCAGAAGCATGATGTCCAAATTAAGCAGATGGCATTGCGATAGAGTAGAATGACAGTACTTGAATTTGAAAACATGTTATCATGAATGGAGTAGGTACTGAAAAACAGGAAGGCATGACATATTTACATGCATGATCAGCATGCCAAGCACATGGCATTGCAACAGAGTAGATACACTCCAGGACATTATATGCATGTTGTACCCATATCACAGGCCAAGTTAGAGCAAGGACCTAGTGGGGTGAAGAGGATTCATCATCTTTCTGCAAGTCTTCTGAAGAACTGCCTTTACATGTTCCATCATATTGGGTATCATTCACATCAAGTTTATTGGACTTTACATTACTCCGTGAGGTTCTTGTGGATATATCAGTGTGTGCAATTATATCTGACATGCATGAAAGACAACTAGTAGTTAGATTTGTGTAAATGAGTGCCTGTAGGAGACGACATAAATAGTAGGACTGGGGTTAACTAGCAGCAACAGGTCTCATAAACTAAAGGGAGAACACAGATGAAAGCTACAGAATATGTATCGTTTGTACTCGAGATTGACTAGATGGCACACAAAAGTATTAAAGAATAACATAGGTAATACTAGAAGTGGTATAATACTATAATCACCAGCCTGTGGGATAGCATTGGCTGATGGATGATAACTATGGAACAATGTTACCTAAAGAACAAGTATCTTAGCTGAACTATGGAACAACATGAACTCCTGATCAAGACCCGTAAGAGATCAGCATGAATATACAGTGAAATGTGATGATCTATTTTCCGTGCTTAGATGAATAACAAAGCCATAAATGTTGCACACAAGTAAGATGAGGGTACAACCTATCTGGCTGCCATCCATAGGAGTGAGCATCATGTGCTGACTTGTCGATGGCCCTGCAGTTGTTGTGGCTGTCCATGTCGGGCACGCGCATTCGATGCAGGGAACTGTTGAGTGGGGACTATAGATCCCTTCTAGTGTATGCTTCCCTTGTTGGAGCAGCTGCGGTGAGTCGGAAGATGGTGTGTCTGAAGATGCAGATAACGCATAATGTTAAGAACGACATATCTCTTTGATGCGAAGAAATACACTAAGAGATCAACAGTAAGGTACGAGAGTGGTCACACGTCTGTTGACTGAAGACTAAATTGGGGTCACAGGATTTTATTTTATTTTGGTACTGTCCGATCTACGACGGATGGCTTGATGGCCATCTTGTGCCTCCCGGCTGACACTGTTCAGAATCTTCCCCGAAGAGCCAGCGACCAACGACACAACAGCCTGCCTCCGCCGTCCGTGGCCCCGGCCAAAACCCGGCTCCCCGCCCTACCGCACTGCCGTGGTTGCGCCGCCCCTGGGTCAATCCACAAATACGCCCATCATCCAGATCCGGCGGCGGCAGTACCTTCAACCCACGCAACTCTAAAAGATAGCCATCTAAGCGCTGCTTCCGTAGAGAACTTGCAGCCCCACACCCTTACGTTAGACACCAGCCAACTGACAGCCTAGGAGCTCCGCCGCCTCGAGGGGTGCTGCTTCCCATTGGGAATCGATTGGCCCAGAATAAAAATTCAGACAACTGACGCCTAAATAAAGTGATTTCAGATGAGGGTGTGACCTATCTGGCGGCATGGTGAAGTAGGCAGGTCCAGCTGCCGAGTCGGTGAGGCCGGCGCGGTTGCGGTGGCGACCGGCGGCAGGGAAAAGGGATGTCGCCACGGTCAACGGCTACGCGGAAGCAGCGCCAGGACTCTGGACGGATCCGAAGTTGGAGCCGCTCCGGCGCCGTGAACAACGGCGGGGGTGAATCAGCTCTAGTACAGTTCACGCAGCCGTCGTCGAGGCAGCACCAGCAGCACGGAGTAAGAGGCACACGGCCCAGTGCACGATGACAATTGGATAACGTCTCCGGCATTAGGGAGGAGGGCGGATGTGAAATTGGTGCAGTGGGGGGCGCCATGGAGGTGGGGCTGAGGTTTCGCGGCTCCAAAGAAGGGAGCTTCCCGGGGAAAAGGTGATTTGGCCCCCACAAGGTATGAATGGGGGCGGGCGGGGGGGGGGAATTGGGAGGGGAGTGGAACCATGTCTTACGGACGCATTTGTCTGAAATGTGAGGGGGAGTTACAGTTCTACCCTTGCCTATAGGCTTCTCGGCTTGGGTCTATCTACTGAGGGTCGGGGATAGTAGAGTAACTTTGCTTCTCCCCAAATAGTGGGCGGGAGCGATTTCGGGCGAGGAGGGCGTGTTTTGAACTATAGTGGGCGCGAGCAATTTCAGGCGAGGAGAGCGTGTTTTGCCGACCATGGTTTATGAATTATTCGGCACATGTCATTTCGGCCGAGGAGAAGGCGCGCTTGGATGAAGTTACGAACCTACCCTCGATGTACAACGGGCCAATTGATGCGTGTCCCACATAGGACGGAAATTTCGCGTCTCCCATTTATTTGCTCAGGCGAATTCCACCGAGCAGAGAGGATGTTTAACGGTTCGTTCAAATTTTGGGAGCACGAGCATCCACGTCTACCTTACCAAGTCGATTCGAATCAAATTTTGAAATATTAGCTTGCCACTTCTTTTTTAGATGGAGAGACGATGCTCGGGAGTAATGTGTTTTTACATGCTCGTTGCTAGCGATTTACTATATGACAAATAGTTGACCCACTCAAAAACGCTAATCAAATCCAAAATGAAATATCTCGATGCATTGAACTAGCTCGTTCAGTAGGTCAAAATAGTGAACTAAATCCAAAATTGAACACCTCAACGAGTAGTATGTTGTACAGTATTATAGTACTCCATGAACATGTTGAAAGTCAAATTAATGAACTTGTTTGATATACGCATATATCCGTTCATGTGTGGATTGCAGACAACATGTTCTCCAATTTAAATATTTGAATGCAAGTTTATATCAAAATATGGTTTATATTAGTCTTTGATGCATAAAACGCAACCTCCCCCTCTCCCGAACTCCTGTTCCCTCTCTCTCTCTCTCTCTCTCTCTCACTCTCTCGCCGACAATCTTCAATTCTGTCGCACACATCCAACACAAAAACCTTGTTGGTCCCTCTCCCTTTCTCTCTCTCTCTCTCTCTCTCTCTCTCTCTCTCTCTCTCTTTGTGTGTGTCGGGGGGTCTTTCTAGTTCGCATTCATATATACACCATCTATAGGTCTCTCTCGCACACTATGTATGATACTCTAGCTAGTCCAAGCTAGATATCTTGGGTGCACTCATCGTACGCATACAAATTCCTTGGCTCTTTGCTCGTAACTCTCTCACGCACCACTATGTCGTCTCGGAGCTCTTACCCCCTCTCTCAAACTCTCCATCCACCTGGGTCAGACATACACATGCATATCTCACTCGCACTCGATAGGCCCATCTAAAACTCTATCTCTCTCCATCGTTCTCTCTTCATCTCACACGCACACACACACACAATCTCATGCCCAGCTAGCCAAGTATGATGGTCTCTCACTCAATTGTAGGCACACGCAGTCCCCCCTATCTGTATATGACTAGCTAATCTTAGTCTCCATCACAAACATGTGCATGGTCTATCTCAATTTCTCTCGGGGCATCTTTCTATCGCGCACACACTCCCTTGATCTCCCACCCATATAGTCCCCTCACGATCTCGAGGGGATCTCTCTATCACAAACACACCCTCTCTCCCTCCCCATGCGTCCATGCCATCCATGTGTCCCTCTATTGGACATGTGCTTCAGGGGTGAATCTCTCCGTTGCAAACAATCACACACTAGCTATCTTCGTGTATCTCCTCGCCTCGCTTTTCCATCTCAGAGATGCATGCGTGATATGTTCGCATAAGAAACGAAAAAACACACACTCTCTCTAATTTATTGTTTGTTGTCACTTTCTCTTTCACACACATACTCTTTTTGCACACTTACTCATTCTCCTTCACACACACTTGATCTGTCTCGACTGAAGCACTCACCTCCGTCCATAGCACATAGATTTATTGAAAAGTCAAACATCACAAAGTTTGACTTCTAAAAAATTTACATGCACTGCATTATCGAGCGGATGGAATATCTCTTTCCCCCTCTCATCTATCTGACGCACCACTCAGCCTTATCGGGGCTCCTCAATCTCTCTCAAACTTTATTGGTCAGTTTGGTTCGTGACCTGACCCTCATGCCTTGATGGCCGGTACTACCTGGTGTGGATGTGAGATGTAAAATATTTCTGCCTGGCCAGGCTTGTGTGGTGCTGAAGCGTTCGGTTCATGCCTGGGCCAGGCAAAGCATCAACGTTCGATCAATCAATCCATGCATCAATTATTTAATGCTAATATCCATCCATGTTGTTGTTAGCCTCGTGGCCGCACAACCAGGCACGGCCAGGCGTTCGAAATCGGTCGCTTGGGCCGGGCTACTTGCGGTGTCTAGAGTTCAGCCAGGCTAATTAAAGTGCAAGGGAACCCAGCCCAGGCGGGCTTTCTTTTTCACAGGGTAGCAACCAAACAAGCGTGCATGAAATCCAGCCACAACCCCAGGCCATGCAAAAGATGCTCACAACGCAAGCCAAACTGGCCTTATATCTCCCTGGTTCACACATACACATGTCTCGCTCGCGCTATACATATAGACCCATCCAACACTCTCCGCCCTTGTTCTCTCTCCATGTGACACGCACCCCCCTAAGTACCACAATCCCTCACTCCATCATAGGCTCTGTTTGGATCCATGGGTTAGAGTTAGTTTGGGTTAGTTTGGAGTCAACTAACCCAAAATGATCCAAATAGGAGGGTTAGTTTAGGTTAGATGCATCTAAACCATCCAAAAAAACTAACCCATCCAAGAAGTGCTTATTTGGGTTAGTTCTTCTCGGGACCACTAATAAACACTTTTTCTCTCGCTCTCCCACAGCAGATCCCTCCCAACTTCCTCGAAGCTTCTCGTCCTCTCCCTCCCTCCCTCTCGCACCGCCCGTGAAGGTGCCTCTCCGTATCCTCGCTCCATCTAACCCTACCATCCAAACACCTCTTTACTTAGAGTTAGTTCAGGGTTAGAATCTAACTCTAACCTCTAACTGAGTTAGAGTATCCAAACAGGGCCATAGGCGCAAGCACTCCCCCCCCCCTCCTAAGTATGATTATCTCTTACTAGCCATCAGGAACACACGTATTGTCTCCTTCCATCCATACGTCTATCTCGATATCTCTCGGGGCATCTTCTATCACGCACACACCTTGTCACTCGATCTCGCACCCATGTAGTCCCATCACGATCTCCAGGGGATCTCTCTATGACAAACATACACTCTCTCCTCCCCATGTCTGCATTTTCTCCGTACGTCTCTCTTGACCTCTCTCCCTTGTTTGTCAGACCCCTCTTGGCCACGTGCTAGGGGTCTTCCTCTCTTGGATCCAAACAATCACACACTATCTCCTCACCTTGCCTCCGTTGTCGAAGATGCATGTGTGATATGTTTGCATAAGACATGCACACTTTTTCTCCACTTTTATCGTGTGTTGTCCTTGCCTCTTTCACACACACACACACACTTTTTTCACTCTCTCTCTCTCTCTCTCTCTCTCTCGTTAGGGACTCTGTCACGTCCATACGCATATCGATGTTTTGAAAAGTCAAACCTCAGAAAAGTTTGACCAGGTATATGTGGAGAAAAACATTTACATCTAGAACGATCATTAGATTCATCACAACATGTACTTACTTCATACTATCATTTATCTTTGGTATTGCGGATATAAGTAATTTCTTTATAAACTTGATCAAAGTTTCAAAAGTTTGACTTAAAAAAATGTTGTAACTACATTATCGAACGAATGGAGTAGCTCTTTCTCTCTCTCTCTGCTATCTCTCACGGGCCTCCCCTCTCACTCGAACTCTCTATACCGACGGATTATAAGGCTCATTGTGTCAGCGTATAGCTCCGTATATTGTTTAGTTGACCGGTCAACCAATCCACATGCTGCGTTGTCAGCTCGTGTTCTGTATCTTGGTGTGCTGGCCCATGTGGCAGTGGGTGAAAATAAGTAAACTAGAGGCCCATCTGACACGCGGTGAAGGAAACAAAGTTGAAACCACTCGGGGTAGCACCCCACACGCTAGTAAATTTAGGGTGCATTGAGGACAAACTTCTTGCACGTGAAGGACGCACTCGCACACAATTCACCACTGCGCGACGGCATGCACAGAAGGACGCACTCGTGCACACCCAGCACACAACACACACCAGCACACGTGTACACCGGCGTCACCGCCGGTTGAGATGGACGATGAGGCAGCCAACAAGCGGATGCCGCTTGAGCCAAAACCGCATCTGGCGAGCCTGGACTTCGTCAGCAGCCTCCCCGATGACATGCTGCTCGTCATCATCGGCCTCCTCCCCACAAAATCTACCATGCAGACCGCCCTGCTCTCCCGGAGGTGGTGCCCCCTCTGGCGCTGTGTCCCCCTCAACCTCACCGTTGACAGCTGCCTCTGCGACAGGGATTGCAAACGCATGGCCGCAGTCTCCAAGATCCTTTCATCGCACCCTGGGCCAGCCAGACGCCTTGACATCCGCATGTTCAGTACCAACTGCAAGGTCCAACCCAAGTTCGACGAGTGGTTCTTATCCCCCGCCCTAGATCAGCTCGAGGAGCTCAGGTTTGAAGCTAGACGATGTCGCTCTCTGCCGCCATCCCCGCTCCGCCTCACGCCAACGTTGTGCTGCGCCAGCTTCAGCTCCTGCTATCTTCCCCAGATTAATGTTGTGCCCGCCCTTCTTCTCCCTCAACTCAAGCAGCTCGACCTCTTCGACGTTGTCATCTCGAAGAAGGCTATGGAGCACCTGCTCCGTAGCTGTACTGCGCTCGAGTAACTTCATCTTGAGCAGATCCACGGGTTCATTAGCCTCCACATCGCCTCGACGAATCTCCGATGAATTTATGTGTCTTGTTGGCCCCGCAACAAGACATCAATTGGGAAGAGATCACTCCAGCTGTTCCATGTTATGGTCACTGAGAATGCGCCTTTCCTTGAGAGATTGCTTGTATCGGATCTAGAAGGTCCAACAAAAATCAGGGTCATTGACGCGCCAAAATTGACAGCGTTGGTGTACTCGTCTGCCAAATTCTCCGAACTCTTTATTGGATCCGTAATCATTCAGGTACAGCACTCATCTTCTTCTCCGTCTTCTTGAAATTCACATTTTTAAATTTCTTCTTGATGTATTTACGACCATCTTCCAAAAAATGATTCCCACAAGCTTGACCCAGTCCATGCGCACAGTGAAGATCTTAGCACTAAAATCTATTGGCCCCAATCTGGATCAAGTTGTTAGATTGCTTACATGCTTTCCATGCACGGAGAAGCTACTCATCAAGGTGAAACTTCTTTCCTATTAGTAAACGGTAATCACAACGTAGCTCAATTTTTTCATAATTTTCCCAAATTACGATGACAAGTGTAGTGTTCAAAACTACATCTATGCACTACACCGAAAGAAATGTTTTTAGTATTTTTTCTCACGTGATCACCTGCATCATTTTTATGCTGTACTACTATAGTAGCCTAGGCAAGTCATAAGGGAAAGTAACTTAGAATACTCTAGTAACTCTATGGTTACCCTAAGGGCAAGTACTACCTCCGTCCTAGTTTACTCTTCCAATTTTGAAGTATCAAAATTTGACCATAGATTTAACTGACAAAATGTTAATGCATGTCACTAAGAACTATATCGTTGGATTTGTATTTGAACATAATTACAAATGGTGTAACTTTTAGTGACATGCATTGGCATTTTCTTAGGTAAATCTATGGTCAAAAATTTATACTAAATACGAGGTAGTATTCCCTCTGTCCCAAAATTCTTGTCTTACATTTGTTTAGATACAGATGTATCTAACACTAAAATGTAACTAGATACATCCATATTTAGACAAATTTAAGACAAGAATTTAGGGACGGAGGGAGTACAGAAGTGGGCTATGTAGGCCAAAACATGTGCCAAATTCACTTGTGATGCATTTGGCATCGATGCCCCTCCATTGCTCACCTGGTGCCCCAATCTGGATCACCTACTTTGCTCCGGTACCAAATTAACTCACGCAATGAAAAAACACTGAGTGGGAGAGAGAGAGGACTGAGGCAATAAAAAAACACATGTTTGGGAGAGTGAGAGGCTGGTGTAGTTGGTTTGATTGATTTGTTTATACATGTGGGTCTGTGTGCACAGCGGTGCCAACTCTCTCACATCGCGAGAGCGGTGCCAAAATCTTTTGATTTGACATCGATGCGTATTATGTGGCATACTTTTGCGAAATATGGCATCGGCCACAAAGTGGAAGGCAACAAATGCCCAAGCTCTTCACGTGCTCCTAGTTAAATGAGAGGAAACAAAGAGAGAGAGAGAGAGAGAGAGAGAGAGAGAGGGAGGGAGAGAGAGAGAGAGTGAAAAAGTATCACTAGCCAACCAACCCTATCGTATGAGCAAATGATATTGGTACCTCTTGATGACACGACAATCTTATGCAGCCAGCTGCTCTAATATGTTCTCTTCTTTTGCAGATAAAAAAAGACCCAAAAGTGAAAATGTGTTGCACTATTACAATCTCATCGAATGCCTTGATCTCCATCTTACAGAAATTGATTTGATCGACTACCGAGGCAGCACATCTGAGATTAAATTGGACAGTTTCTTTGTTCTGGAGGCAAGTGTGCTCAAGGTAATGAGGTTTGGCGTTCTCTGGCGCAACAATGAATGGCGTGCTGATCACCGCAAGCGTCTCAGCCTAAATGACAAAGTCTCCGCAGAAGATGAATTTGTTTTTGAAACATCAAGTGGCCAGAGACTCGAAAACTTATTTGCTCATTAGTGACTTTTCAGGACGGTGGATTTTAGTTTGTACGACAACGCTGCATCCACCTAAAGTAACGAAAGTTCTTACGTAAACTTCCTAGTAATTCCCTATTCCTAGGTGCAGCATTACTCCTAACATTTGTAATATCAGTTTGAAACTTGTAATATTGCCGTGTCCTATTCCTGCGTTTTCAAAATCCTGCGAATCAAACAGGTCCTGAGTTGGTGATGACATTGTGCCTCCCATCTTTCACCACTAGTCGTCGGATCTAGATCTGACGCATACAAACCAAGCTTCTCCATTTTTGCAAAAAGATGCCCGCACTTGTTCCCTATTTACAAACAACTCCTTATCTCTCACAATCATCCTTATCTCCTCCCCACCACATCTAGAAGGCCGTGGAAAAATCTGGCGCGATGGCCGCTGCCGGAGCCATCCACCCCCAATCTTGGTGTTCCGTGCAATGCACGGGCATCTACACACGGGAAATTATGTCGAACAGGGCTAGTTGTAAGCAGGCTAGCTCTACAGCCATGATGATAGTGACTGCAGACGGTGAGGCTGACTATGGTATGCCGAACACGGCGCCTATACTCAGGTGTCATCTCTGGCGCAGTGCTAGTACTCCTAGGAGTACTACATTGGTAGTACTACTACTAGTACTAGTAGCACCACCGTCTGGATTTAGGAGTACTACCACGTCCATCTGGATTTTAGTATTTGACTAGCAATATCTAGTAATGCATGTCACAAAAAATGTACTACTCCCTCTATATATAAATATATGGTGTTTTATTCCTATCGGCGAGAGAACTTAATGTGTTTTTGCTAACTAGAGTCTTAATAGGATTACATGCAATGAACTAAACACTGCATGTCATGTTTGGTAGTCTCAAGTCATTGAAAGCATGCACGGCCCACATCTCTCATTGGTTGATATGTCACGAAATAAGAAACAAGGAGGGAGTTAATGCACCATGCCTAAGTGTTTTGGGATTATTTGGTTTTCGTAATGTGACTTACACAACATTTTTGTTTACATGCATTAACATTTTATTAGTTAAATCAAAGGTCAAAACTTGGCGCAAAATGCAAAGGGGACCAATAAACCAGTAAACATCAAACTTCTCTCGTTTGGCCCCAACTAGAGGTCCGGTGAGATGACTATACTGCACCGGCACGGAGGGGGGCGCAGCTTCATTGACTTACGGCAACTGCCTTTGGGTGAATGACACGTGGGCCCAGGGGGTGGCTGGCCCACCTATCATATAGCCAAAGGCAGGTGCAGTAGAGGGCCAAGGAGTAGTACAAAATCCTATGCACCTACGCATGCTAACCAAGGGCAATAGTGATCACTCGAATCACAAGATCAGTTGACTGCTACCTCCGTCCTGGTTTATTAGTCTCCTTTGTAATTTGCGCTAAATTTTGACCAAAGATTTAACTAACAAAATATTGATGCATGTCAACAAAAATTATATTTTTGGATTCGTATTTGAACATAGTTTTTAGTGATATAATTTTTAGTAACATGCGTAAACATTTTGTTAGTTAAATCTGTGGTCAAAATTTGACACGGATTACAATGGGGACCAATAAACCAGGATGGAGGTAGTAGAAGCTAAGCTAGACCCACAGAGGCGATGAGCGCGAGCATCAGCCGGTTGTGCCAGATGGTCCACGACGTCGGCCTGCGGCCCGGCAACGAGGAACGTCTCTAGGTAGTATTGCTTGAGGCCGGCAGGACGAGGGTCCGCTTGGACGACAGCTTCGTCTCCTTGTTCGATGAGGTCCTCGTCGGTTTCCTCGACAAGTTCACCGTCATCAAGAAGCTCGCGGACGACTTTGACGTAAGCCTCCAGCTGACGCGCCCAGGCTTTGCGATGCCCACCACCCTCAATGGCCACTATGGTGACAACCTCTTCGATGCACTGGTGGCCCTGCGACTGCCCGCCGTTGCGCCGAAGAATGTCCACCTCGAGGTCACGCTCGCCACGCAGCGCCTGGCGCAGCAAGACACCATCGACATAATCACCCACGTCTATACGCATGCAAGAGGAGGACGATAGTACGCTGGCCTTCTTGGACCGCAGGCCAACCTTGGACAGCACTGTTCATAAGCACGTTGAGCTCGCCGCCAACGCCGCTGCTCCTCACACGTCGGTTGGTGACCCGGCGCACTAGCGCGTGAGGATGTCGTTGATGGATCTGTATGTATTTTTATCTTTCCGTCAAATCCATGTAGTAGTATATGATACTACAGTAATTATCTTACCTTTCGCATCAACTTCACAATTTTCATATGTACTCCATGCATGAACGGCGCCAGAACCAAACTTCTCATTACTCTAGGCAAAATCATTATTTTCTATCTATCGATCGCGCCATGGAGCAGAACCAAATTTTACAAGTTACGAGTTTAAAAGGAAAAGCCTGCCGTGTTCGCGTCGCACCCCCACACGGTTGGTCCGGCACGCCGCTCAAGCGGGAATGCATGCGGTGTTGCATTTTCACTTACAAGTGGGACCGCAGTTGAGCAAACTGACTATCGGCAAACCCCCACCCCGCCCATCGCGTGATGGCTGAGAAAACAGGAGGGAGAAGAGATGGCTGTAGCACGGACTCCAAGAAAATTGGTGTCGGATGGGACTTGTGTGGGTGACGTGTGTCATACTGCTAGACGTGAATGCTAGTTATGGCCCATGCGACCCCACTAAATCTATCCTATATCGAGGTACGTAGAACAAATTTCCTGCAGTTCGTGCTCAGCACTCCTCTATCTCTCTTCTCAGCCAGCCAGCGGACGTGCGTAGCCCATCGTCTATTTGCTCACATGCGGTCCCACATATCAGTGAAAATGCAAGCGGACACACTGAACCTGCACATCTTTCACCTCGACGTGTTGGTGATGAAAAACAAATCCAAGAAAGATCTTCGGTGGCCGCTTTTCGAGTTACTCAAGAGTAGTAAGATTCTTTTTGCAGTTTAAGCCAAGATGCACATCTCATGGCTTCAACTACCACTCTATATTCTTTCATGACACGACCTGGATGTTGAATGTCCCATGTGTCGGCAAAAGGAGGAAGAACCCGACCAAATCTTCGGTTATGCTCTCGGATTAGACTAGTTGTGCTAACTTAAAATTTTTGTTGTGTACTCCCTCCGTTCCAAAATACTTGACTTCCATTTGTCCAAAAATGGATGTACCTATATACTAAAACATGTCTAGATACATATATATTTTGACAAATAGAAGGCATGTATTGGGAAGAAGAGTACATCCATATATTGATAGAGCGCAATTTAGTAGATGTTCTATCACTTTTAGCTAGCACAGAGGCTATAGATGAGACTAGTGCACTTGTTGATACTCCTATTTGGTATGCGTGTTGCTGCTTAGACGCAGAGAAAAATGGACTGGAGGGAGTACTAGAATAGAGGCTAGACATGACACTAGATGCGAGGAAGCAACGTCTACTTCTTTACACTCGAAGAAGAAAGAAGCACGCAAGATCGAGCCTCAGCAGATCAACAATGAATGCATCAAGAAGGCACTAATCCAACTTACAGGAGTAGTAAAATGTATTCTTGTGGTTCTTGTTTTCTTTGGTCTTGCTTTTCTAGTCAAAATTATCGTTGGCGTTCGTGCAAAACAGAGGTCCGTTTGGGGTCGTGCGTTGCAGTTGGCCTTACAAGTGGGACCGCAGTTAAGGAAACCGACTATCGGCAAACCCCCACCTCGCCCGTCGTGTGATGGCTGAGTTAGAGAAACGATGAGGTTGAAGAGATTTCTCTAGCACGGACTCCAAGAAATATGGTGTCAGATGGAAGTCGTGTTGGTGGCATGTGCCGTACTCCTGGACGTGAATGCTTGTTCTGGCCCATGCCACCCTACTAATCCTACTACTTACTGGTATATAGTACTACTAGTATCGAGGATTCGAGGTGCCGGTTACGTAGTACAGTATGGCTACATTAGAAACACCCGCACGACGCGCAAAGCATGTGAAGCTAGTACAAATAGTGTACTACTATTGTTGATTGGCCTCATCCGATAACCTATTGCAATGCACGTACAATTATGTATGCGGAAATTTTTTTTTTGCCTCGTCGCACCACTCACTCACAGAAGCAACTCGAAAGCCATTCATAAATTTAGTAAGTTTATCACAGGCATATCGTTTTATTACATACAACAGGTTATCAACCCACATCGACAACGAGGATACATTATAAATACTAAAGTTTTCACCACACAACAAATAACAAGCAATGAAATGAACTTCAACTCAACCATTCCTCGGTGTTGGAAACGCTTGCTTTGAACCACAAGTGATTCTCTGGGATGGGCCATCCATTGTCGATCTGGAGACGAACGCAGGACTGATCATCCAGGCTGAAGCGGCCTACTATATCAGTACCAGGGTAGGGAACCACCCAAATGTCTGAGGTATAGACACAGTTGCTTCTCATAAATGGTAGTAACGTTGTGTCAACAGCAGTTGGATCGCCTTTCACCATCATTGGATGGTTTTCTCCAAGGAAGAGCGAGTTTTCTCCAAGACTATCAATTATGTACCAGGGAGAAGGACTTGGCGCTAGCACACTAGTATCCATCCGGAATACCATGCAACGGGTGTTGGAATAGGTCCGGAGAGTGCGACCATGGGAGACTACACCTGCTTCCTTAGCAGTAACATCATCAGTGGGCTGTATACACACGAGAAGAGGTGATCCATTGGAATTAGTTGCCAAGCGCCAAATAGTATATGGGCGCTACTCGTCCTCATGCTCGTGATCATCACCATCATCATCTCCCCCTTGGTTATAAAAATCTTCAAGCATAGGTGGTGGAATGTTCACAGGACCTTGGAAACACAAGAAGAAGGTTAATTAGTAAGGCTGGCCATAGTGGGGGTAACATAAGTAGTATCATGCACTTGGGACTCGCAAACAAGCTTATGTGGCAGGCAATTAAGGAAGAGAGAGATGGTTAATTATAGTAACATAGGTAGATACCGTAACATAATAAATGTGATGCTACTATGTGTCATGCATGGCAATAAATGAGACCACCTATGATACTAATCTGATACTATGCACTATAGAGGTAGTAACATAAACTAGTAACATATGCATGTTACTAGTCTAAGTTACTTCCCACTATGACCAGCCTAAAGGGAAACTTGCTAACCCGCATGCATGTGGATGAAACAATTATAATTACCGTGGAAGACAAACGTACCGAAACAACGAGGATGCCATGCAAAAACAGTCCCACGAGTGGTGGCAGAAAACACAAGGCCCTTGTATTGAATTGCATCACAGTACTCATCCGTGTACAGAAACTGATTTTTGAGCAATATCCATCCAGTCAAACCACTGAGGACGGCATCAAGCTTGTCGAAGATAGCAACAACTTCATAGTTGTTGTAATTCCAAGAGCGGTTGGGGACTCGAGAAATTGCTATCTTCCGTAGAAGACAGTCACCATGATTGTATTTGAACATGCGTACAATACCGGTGTGCTCAACCTCTGGGCAGTCTGCTGAGATTTTTGGAAGTGGAACCCGGTCACGAGTGTACACATTCACAAGTTCCCACTCATAGTTGGACCCAATGTAAACAACCCAATCTCCATTTGCGCCTGCCAAAGCCTTGCCCTCAAGCGATGGCATCTTAACATCCTACGTATCATTATCAAGTGGCATCAACTTGCATAGGGCGAGGCCTCCGTCGTGACAGCGCTAGTCATCAGGGTCACGGCGAAGAAGATGGGGGAGATCAAACCGCTCCCTGACTCTTGGGTTCCTTGTAATGATGTTATTAGTTGAGTCGAGAATGGGCTTGAACGAACCTGCCATGCTAGCTGAGGTGATGACGTCGCACCGATCAATGATTTCCTCCACCACGTCATCTTTCAGATCGGGGCAAGAATAACGGAGTCGTTTCCGTCCTGTTCCCTCAATGGAGAAGACGATCGAATAATGGCAGAAGAAAGGGTGAAGGGCTGAAGGAAAATGGAGGAGGGAGAAGAAGAGCGTGCGACAGCAGTTCCAAATCGAGAGGGAAAGGCGAAGAGTCGGTGGATGGTTGCCAGTTTGCCACGGTTCATGAAGGGGCACCCCGGCCTACACGTCGGTTCGGAAATACTCCTACTACTCGCCGTCGTCTCACTGATATGTGGAACGGGACCATATGTCAACGAAACATGGTGTGTAATTTCTCGTGCAAAATGCGATCTGGCCAAGTTGGCCCGAGGTGTCGCATTAGTTATTGACCTTTATTTTTTTAATGGCGTGTCATTCAGTTTTGAAGCACGACTAACTGGTACTGTACGCAGAGAAAATATAAACTACTCTACCACTACTCCACCTCTAGTACTAGTAGTATAAAGAAGATATATAGGCTGGAGCTTCAGCGCTTTCTTGACAAGGGCTGCCCACTTGCTTCTCACACTACCACCCTCTCTCTAGATCTAAAAAAGAAAGCCCCTCTCTCCCTCCTCACCGGTGGTCATAGATCCGCCGGGGAAGAAAAGGACGTGCAGCGTTGACGCACTCGTCATCGGCGAGCGAGGTCACGCACTGACGACAAGGCCATCCTCTCAGAACTAGCGCCCACGCGGGATGGCCTCCGTCCCCAAGCTCGTTGCCGTAGTGTGTGCGGAGCACGACGACCACGTGCGAAGCCACTTCCCGCCGACCCTCAGGTATGCTACCTCTTTTCGAACCATACCCTTGTTCTATTGCCCCATCTGGCACGTCGTTGCATGTGGATCTTTTTCCACTCCACCATCTTCCCAATTTGTTATCCTCTGCTCTGCTGGCCACGCAGACGAAAACCATAATTTGCACTGTTAAAGGAAACCCTACTTCATGCAGACTAATGCATGTCTGGGTTGAATAAGGAAAGGAAGGGAGACTGTACTGTCCAAGAGAGTAGGCATCGAACCCGCATCTAGGTTGAAAAGGGAAAATCAGTAGCTAAGGAATGAGTCTCGTGTCTCTTGGTTGAAGAAGCGTAGAAAGGCATGACAACGCAATAGAGAATGACCAGGTCGATTGGTTTGTTGTCCTCACATAGGAAAAAGGTGGCTAAGGAGAACAAAAATGGGACGTAACATATCCTGCCTGGATATTTGTTGCTCTAGGCAACCATACCTCCCTCACCACTCTGCGTCCGTGGAGGAACATCGTACTGGTGCGCCCACTGTCCGAATGGGCCTCCCATGCTCTTATTGCCACTTTTTTTCTTTTAGTATAATGCCAGCAGTCAAGTCAAGCAATGCTACTGCTAAAGTGAGGCCACATTTAAGTAATGTCGCTCTCAGTCTAATGCCACAGATAAATTTAAGCAGTGCAATTTAATGTCACTGGATCATTTCAGGGTTAGCTGTTGATTGTGGATGTATTAAAGATTTTTCAGCTAAGTCATTCTAATGCTGTTGCACAGCCAGTATACCAACGATGAAACTTGTTACTACCTTCAAATTTTTGCACTGTTAATGCTTATAGATTACATACCTCACTTTCATGAGATAAGTTAATTTTGTACAGTGTCACCAAAATGCCAAGGCACTGATGTCATTTTATTTTGGATAAACTGCACAGACAATTATGAAGACAAGAGGACAGGTCAAGAGTGGGCACCTCCTCCTCCGGCTGTTCTCTTGATTCGTTCAATCAAGTTTTTATGTTTGATCGATTATCAAGATTGGGATAGCAATTTTTAAGTTCCCCCTGAGTTCGAAATGATATTTACCTTGGAGGTACATGGTTTGCAAAAATTTTATATTGTCATTAGTTAATAATGCTAGTTACCTTCAGACTTTTGTATTTAGTTTAATGCTCATGCACAGCTAGTATGCTAATGCTGAAACTTGTTACCTTTACATTTTGTATTGTTAATTCTTATAGAAACCTTCCAGTGCTAGAGTTTATTGAAATCTATTCAGTAAAACCATTGTACTGTACCCTGTAATAAACTAACTACTCTACTATTGCACTAGCCACTGGATTAGTGTATATTTGTAGTATTCGAATGGTGTTGCATTAGCGTATGGACATAAATAAAGTGTGGCAAGCTTTCCCAGATATGTGCTCAAGAAAACTACTACCTGTTTTTCTAAATACTAGATGTTTGGGTACTTTAAATTGAACCGCGAAAACGTCTTATATTAAGGAACAGAGGGTGTAGAGTTCACTCAAATTATCCCAATAAAGCTAGTCACACCTTTGTTAAAATTAATGTTCATTATGTTATCGGAGGAGGTCTGTATGTTTGTCTCTAATGCCTGTCGACTACATACCCGACATCATGATGTAATATTAAGTCATTTCCTTTTGTGTAGTGTCACTAAATTGTCAAGGCGGTGATGGCATTTTATTTTAGTAGAACTGCACAAAATTTTCTTAAAAGAAGAGGAAAGGTCAGGAATGGCTCAGTTTTTCAGAAAAAAACTATGTATGCCTTCCTGACATTAGCCGCTGTTGCTTTATTTATTCCTTCAAACAGGTGGTTAGAAACAGTCTTGCTACCTTTTCTAATTAAGAAATTGGAATGCTTATATTTGTGAGTCTATGCTTCAACTAGTGCCACTTTTATAGTAATCACACTTTCAATATCTATGCAAACAAGGATGCTCGATTTTAGTGGAGCTGCACAAAAAGTCCAACTGGTTCAACATTAGGAGCATGTATTTTTCCAAACCTTTATATCCAATTGGTGGCACTATGAGCTGTTCATTACGAAGGTACATAGTTTGCTACTATCTTGC
Source organism: Triticum aestivum (assembly GCF_018294505.1). NCBI lineage: Eukaryota > Viridiplantae > Streptophyta > Magnoliopsida > Poales > Poaceae > Triticum > Triticum aestivum. Next base: position 511,596,360 of record NC_057810.1, read on the forward strand.
TACTCTTTTTGTACTGTCATTAGATAGTAATACTAGTGGTTTGCATGTGAATTTATTGGCAGGGTGGACCTACATTGGAGGTTCAGGACAGGATTCAATGATTGGATGCTCAATTTTGGTTGTATCGGTTTCACCTCTTTCATCACTGCGAACATGGTGTGGTATATGATTACTAGCTGCTTGATATTTGTGCAGACAGAGATGTCTGCCCGTTGCTATTTGGCAAACAAACAAAGTGTCCGCAATTTTGGTTGAACTGCACAAGAGAATAGTATAGTCACTGCATGCAGTGCCATTTGAAAATAGACACAAAGATTGGATAGTCACTTCATGGACTACAGAAAAGTAGTACTGTACTATTTACAGGCCAACACTAGGTGCTTCATTGCTTTGGTCTGATTATACAATGGGCATCATTTTACCTAAGTTAAAGTTTGTTTTCCAAAACTAGTCTCGCGGTGTGATCGAGAGAAGACCAAATCATATTGCAGTGGATGTTCCTCCATCATGTGTGGTTCATTCTCATGGTTCCAGCTGTTGGTGAAACCACTTACGTTTGCAAGAGGAATTGTAGACTTCACAAACAATTTTGTCTTTCAGTCTGTACTGAATGTTGGCCAAGAGAAGCATCCATGTTAGTAGGAAGAAGAGATGTTTTTTCTAGATCTTTGCTTTTGGAGCTACATATTTGTATATGATCTTTGAATCATTGAGATGCATTAACATGTTGATCTTATGTATGGGAATCGTACTAGTTAGTTTTAGTTGCGACGCAAGATCCGAAGTGGCTGATCTTTGCTTTTGGAGCTACATATTTGTATATGATCTATGAATCATTGAGATGCATTAACAGTTACTTATTTCTGTTCGCTCAGTGTTTACAAGTTACTGATCGATCACTAGCTAGCCTACAAATGCGCTCCTGGCAGTTTTATTTGCGATGCAAGATGTGAAGTGGCAGTTTTTTGAATAAAAATGCCTACCTCTGAAGAAACTGACAAGCTACACTATCAATCCTACACGGATAAAAATGCCTACCTCTGAAGAAACTGGCAAGCTACACTATCGATCCTACACGGATAAATAGCGGATCACGCACGTACTACCTCCTTTCCGGTTTGTAGGGCTCAATTCAAGAAACAACCTACTCGATCCTACACGAATAAATAGCGGATCGCGCACGTACTAGTACCTCCTTTCAGTTTGCAGGGCTTAATTCAAACATCTCACCAACCAAGGTACTCCCTCCGTCCGGGTTTATTAGTCCCGTGAGCAAAGCAGCAAGACCAAGGCATGGCAATAATTAACGACATGCAGAAGTTTAAGCCTAATTAATTCCAGCGATTTAAGTGGCTGCATGCGTGTCCTCGGCTAAGACTCATTGCATGCAGCTTCGTGTACTACCTGTGAGCAATTCTGAGTGCATGCATGCAGCTGGCCGTAATTAAGGCAGCTAACTGATGCGAAAAAAGATACGCTTTAATTGTTGCGGGCTTTTTAAATCCGTGAAATCATTATTGATAAGGAGGGAGATGATTCGAGTGCACTCGTTTGACTGCCATGCCGGCGTGCGACCCAGACGGGACAGGACGGCACAGTCATAATTTCAGTTTCCCTAGTTTTCCACGGCAAGCTGGCTCGCTAAGCCATTATGCATTGAATTCCGATGACCGTCGCGCTACCTTCCCCCTATAAGTACTGTTTCCCGGCCTTCTCCGGTGCCACCGTGACCCAACTCGCCATATCCTCATAAGCCCCCGCCGGCCCGACGTCGCTCGCAACGTCCGCGATGCCCCCACCCGTCTGCGGTAGGCGATGCCGGAGGCGGTCACCGCCGGAACTAGTGTTCGGTTTTTCACCAGAAGGCAGACGGAGGGAGGAGGCATTCTATCTGTCTTTAGATGGCAATGCACAGATCGAGGAGTTGTTGGAGCGCGACCGCATGGCGGAGGAGCAGGAGTTGTTGGAGCGCGACCACCTGGCGGAGGAGCAGCGTACCGCCGATTTGCATCGCCAGCGGGACATGGAGCAGCAGCACACCGACGCTCTGAGTCGCGAGCAGAGCGCCCGCAACTCGGCCGACTACATGGAGGCCGGTGCCCGGCAAATAGCCCTGGAGGCTGTCGGGCACGCACGCGTTCACGACGCCGATTTTTACTACCAGCTCGTCAAGTGGGTTTCCCGCTTGGAAGTCGAAGCTTCGGTGGACCATGCCGGTATGGAAAGGGCCAACGCGCGCGAGCAACGCGCCCTATCGCACCTCTGGCAAGTCCGAGGTGAGGTGCAGGACGCTGGTGCCGGCGTTTAGCATGTACCGCCGGAATCGTCTAGTTAGCTAAGAGTAAGTTAGTACTTGTCTAGTGGGATTAGATAGTTAACTTGGCTATGATGGTTGTCAACGTGGAAGTTCAGTACTCTATATGTGGATCATACCTGTTACTTTACTCTGAATGTTGAACTTTCCATTTGAACGTATGGAATGGGTTGTTATCTTTTTAAATTGGTTGTATTTGTCCTCCACGGGTTTAGAGGCTGACTTGTGGGCCTAGCAAGTTGACGCGTACACAATCAGGAGATGATTGTACGTGGAGCAGGGACCCGCCAAGGTCATGGCAGTACGCAAGCAAGTGCCTCCTTATTTCAAGCCAGTAAAAAACTGGCTCCTCCTAGTGGATTTCTGACATCTGGGTCCCATGCCATTGTCAACGTAGTCAATAAACGAGAGAATTGCACAACGAGCGGCTGACACCAGGGACCCAGCAGCTCGCCCAGTTATTTTTGTTTTGGGTTATTTGATAAATGCCTCTGAGAAATGCCACTGCAATTTCCAAACTTTGAAAAATGCCATTTCTAGTGGCATTTTTTGAAGTCTGGAGTGGCATTTTTCAAAGTTTGCAAACTGCAGTGGTGTTTTTCAAAGTTTGCAAAAATTGCAGTGGCATTTTTCAAAGTTTGGAAATTGCAGTGGCATTTTTATGATTCATCATAATTGCAGTGGCATTTATCTAAATTTTTTTCAGACGGAAGCAGGGTGTCAACTGGGCTGTGCGGGACACTCTGGCCTGTCTAGACAGCCTTTTCTTTTATGTTTACCATAGATCAGCCGAGTAGTTTTTTCTCTTTTTGAAAATGGCTAGCCCAGTTTTTTGTGATTTGTCAAGTAAGTCACTTTATCAGGCCTGTTGGGCTAGACGAGGAGAGCTTCATTCGGCTGGTCGAGAAAATGGCCTATCAGTAATGAGAAATGGGTTGTACATTTTTAAAACACATCAAACCGGCAATTAGTTTCAAATATCTTTTTTTATTTCGAGATTTTAAATTGCATTGATTTTTATGCATGGACAATTTATTGGATTTTATATTGATATACATTTATTTTTTAAATCAGTCTGAATGTGACTCGAAATTTCGGGATTAAAAACAGTTCAGACTGCACCGACATATGCAAAATTTCGTATAATTTTTTAATGGCGGATGGCCACAATATGGGCTCTAATGCTAACAAAAAGAATATGGGCTCCAAAAAAACCGTAAGAATTAGCAAATGGGCTCTAAACTATTTGAAATAATGGCGGATGGGCTATATGCTGTTTTCCACAGATTTGAGGCTTTCCACAGATGGCCTGTACACTGTTGGATGTCCATCCAACGGCCGTCGTGCTTCTTCAATCTCTGCTCTTCCTGCTCCAGCCGCTCAAACAAGCGCCGGAGGGACTACCTGCTCCCTCCTCCCCGTGGCCGACTGTGCTGCCGTGCAGGCCTCACCGCCCCACCGTACTCCCATCGCTGGCCTAGCTATCCCTCTACTCACCCTCAGTCCCACACATGTTGTTATTCTCCGGCGACGGCAGACGAACAAGTAAACCCTCGTACTCCTCCGCGTGGGAAACAACTGCCGAGTATTCCTTGGCTCCGTGTCGTTCCCTTCCTAGTCCTCGCCGTCGTCCACTGCCCTGGTGCTCTCGGCACGGCCTGGTCAACATGGTCAATGAACGACATCCATCGGAAGTGGACTGTACATGGAGAGGCTGACAGCTGGGTCCATGGCCGCAAGCAAGGAAATGCCTCCTTATTATGCGCAAAATAATGATTCCTCCACCTGACATCTAGGACCCACAGAAAGGGCCTCTGTATTTCGTGAAAAAAATGTTACCGCCGCTGATAGCTCGGACCCACCAGCTATATCTTCGCACGCAAGGAAGTGCCTCCTTATTACGCCCAAAAAAAGAGAATACTCCCCCTGCTAGCTGGGACCTAGTATAGTGGGCCTACTAAGTTGACGGGGACGAAGGGCTTTGTCAACTTAGTCAATATGCACGATTGTAGCTCGACTGACCGTACGATGTCCATCCAACGGCCGTAGTGCTTCTTCAACCTATGGTCTTCTTACTCCAGCGCCGGTCGTGCCGCCTTGTCAGGACCCCGACTCGATGTCACATTGATCTAGCCGGTAACACCTCATATCACTTTGCGGCCTCACGCACGGTATCCCCACGGGTGTCGCCTTACCTTTGCCCGGGACCGTTTGCGCCTTTTGGCTCACGTATATGATAGTGTCGCTAGCATCCATATGATAAGGAGCCCGGGCTGACATGACTAGTCGTAAACCCAAAGTGGCACAGACTTACAGGGACAGGCATCCATGACCCAGCTTCGAACGTGTCGGTCATCAGCAAGTGGGTCCGGGCTGTAGCACTGGGCTAGCAGGACTCCGGTAAACCGGGCTGTAGCGGGCTAACAGGACTCCGGTACTCAAAGTGTGACATTTCCCCGAAGGGACAGACACAGGAACGAAGAAGGACACATGCCGGCCAGCCTAAGTGTTCCGGAGCAGTAGCAAGTTACCATGGCTCGGTGGAAACACTAGGAGACATTTCCCGGTAAGAGAGGCTACTAAAGATAAACAACTAGATGGTCAGATCCCACACATACCAAGCATTTCAATAGCATACACACAATATGCTCGATATGTGCAAATACAACATGGCATCACAACATGACTCTACGACTCAAGTAATTTATTCAATAGGCTCCGAGGAGCGAGATATTACAAACATGGGTCTCATGACCCAACAATCAGAGCATACAAGTCAAAGCACAAGCGGAAGCTATCATGTCTGAGTACAGACATCTATAAATGAAAAAGGCTGAGAAGCCTGACTATCTATCAGATCCTGCCGAGGGCACAAGATCGTAGCTGAGGTATCAAGCTAAACGTCGAAGTCCACGCGAAACTACTAGTGAGACCGAAGTCTCTCTGCAAAAACATAAAATAGGCAAACGTGAGTACAAATGTACCCAGCAAGACTTACATCAGATCTAACTACATATGCATCATTATCAACAAAGGGGTGGTGGGGTTTAACTGCAGCAAGCCAGCTTTGACTCGGTGGCTATCCTGAACTACGACTGCAAGTAACTCTTTTGAGGTGGCGCACACGAGTCCACATATTCACCATATCAATACACCACTATGGATCCGCCCCCGTCTCCCTACGAGAACGCCATCCATAGCACTCACGCTTATCTTGCGTATTTTAGAGTATCCACTTTCACTTGTCTATGAACTGATATAAGCAACCCAGAAGTCCTTTACCGCGGACACGGCTATTCGAATAGATGATGTTAGCCCTGCAGGGGTGTACTTCTTCACACACGCTCTCACCACTTACCGCCGTTTACACGACATGTACTCGGCAACCTTCAAGCGGAAGCCCAACGTGGGTGTCGGCCACGACCTGCCTAAACACTCGAGTCTCTAGTCCAGGTTTATCGCCTATTCGGGTTCCATCCATGAGGAGATCCGGCCGGAGTTTCGCTCACAGCCCCAAACGATGTGAACAGGGTTCCCGAGACACGAAACGGGCGCCCGGTACACCGTGCCACGTGCCTACCGCATCACAGCCCACCCCTACGGTCAGCGCTGCCCACGGCCTCCAGCATACTACAAACACCAGAAACTACTTGCAACTCCTGGACAGAGGACAAGGGTGATTAAGAAGTCGAGCGGGGTCATATTTCAGGGCCCAATGTATGGTAGTAGCTGAATCATGGATCACAAACACAGAACTCAGTTCCTGAGGACGGCTTCAATGAGACAACCCACCATGTACTCCTACATGGCCTCTCACCGACACCTTTTACCAAATCGTGTTCACACACTTAGCTCACACACAGTAGGACATGTTCACCTGCCTCTGATTCATCCCCGATGAATCAGACCTGACTCAACTCTAAGCAGTAGCAGGCATGACAAACAAGCATGAATGAGTAGGCACATCAGGGCTCAAACAACTCCTACTCATGCTAGTGGGTTTCATCTATTTACTGTGGCAATGACAGGTCATGCAAAGGATAAAGGGGTTCAGCTACCGCAGCAAGTAACAAATATGTCGTTGTTGTCCTAATGCAGTAAAAGAGAGCAGGAGCGAGAGAGTGGGATTTTATCGGAATGAACAAGGGGGTTTTGCTTGCCTGGCACTTCTGAAGATAATATAGCTCTTCATCAGTGTCAACGATCACATCATCGGTACACGTCTATCGAGAGGGGACAATTACCGGCAAATACAGAAAAACACGATCAGTGCAATGCACAATATGATGCATGATCATGACATGGCAAAATGAATGTGTTTTGGGCTAATGCAACTAGCAACAGATTAAATGAAGTTGGTTTGAATATAATATTCAAATTCAAACTCCATATGTGATTATTCAAATGCCATTTAATTGATTTGTGCTAAACAGCAGCTATAAGTTGTTCTAACATGCATGAAAATGGTACAGATGGATTCCTTGAATTTTTCTGATAATTTTTCATATATAAATTATTTAATTTGGAGTTACGGTTAATTTTCTATGAATTTTGGAAGTTTTAGGCATTTTTCTGGAATTTCAGAATTAAATTAAATCCAGAAAGCATTACTGCGCCAGCATGACGTTGGCATGACGTCAGCAAGTCAACAGGGGCCGGCTCGGGTCAAACCTGACGTGTGGGGTCCACACGTCAGTGACACAGGGGCTAATCCCGCGTTGACCCGGGCTTTGACCCACTACGGGGCCCACTGTCAGTGGCTGTGGGGGGGTGTTTAGGCGTCATTAGTGTTAATTAGGCGTGCCACGTCGGCAGTCGCCGGAGTTCGGCCGGCGACGACCAAAACTGCGGCGGGAGCTCGCCGGAGTGGCGCTGCGAGGGGTTTTGGGCCAAGCCAAGGGCACCAGAGGGTAGCCCGTGCCCGTGCGCATCTAGGGGGGCCAACGGGAGGTGCGGGGGTGGCCGGGGTTCGCCGGAATGGAGCCCGAGGCGGCGGCCGGAGCTCGGGTGGGTGCGGGGTTAGCGCTGCGGCTTGCAAACAAGCTAGCTGCCACGCTAGCGTTGCTCCACGGGTCGTTGCGAGTGCAACGGACGCACGCGCGGGGCCATTTGGTCACCGGGGCTTCGCCGGCGACGAGTCCGTGCGGCGGAGCGTCTCGGCTCCGGTAGAGGGGGCGGCTAGAGCTCGAAATCGGGCTTGGGGTTAGGGGGAAACGAAGCAGGGACTCACGGGGATCGTGCAGGGAGGGTCAGCGAGCTCGGGGAAGCGACGATGGTGGCGAATTGACGGTGAAGATCCTCGGCGGCCGGCGATGGAAACGGCGATGCCGGCGGCATTGTGGCGCGTCCGTAGGGCCGTGGGTCGGTGGGGGAGGAAGGAGGGGTCGAGGGGGAGCTCCTGGGCGCATCGGCGAGGCTAGGGGTGGCCGGTGGCCACGGGGAAGCTCGTCGGCGGCGGCGGGTGTGTTCGGTGGCTGCGCGCGAGAGAGCCAGAGGAGGAGAGGAGCTCGGGGAGAGAGTGAGAGGCCTGGGGGGGTGCGTGGCGTCGCGGACGGTGTCCAGGGCGACGAGAGGAAGCAGGAGGTGGCCAGGGGGAAGCAGGAGGTGGCCGAGGCAGCGTCGGCGCGCGCCACGCCTCGCCTCTGTTCGTCCTCCTGGCAGAGGAGGAAGAGGACAAGGGAGAGGAGGTGGGCTGGGCCGGCTGGGCCACTGGAGTTGGGCCAGGTGGGCTGCGAGGTAAGCTGAGGTAAAACTCTCTCTCTGCTTTTATTTACTGTTTTCTATTTTTTTTTGTTCTGTTTGTTTTGATTTAGTTTAGCAACTAAATCATTTAAATAAATTCTGTAGAATTTTATGTGGCTTGCTAAAATATATACAAAGCCACTCACAAACTTCCAGAATTATTGGAGTCATATTTAATATATATTAAATATAAATCCAAAGCAAATAGTTATTGGATTAATTCAAATGGCCAAAATAATTATCTCTGTGACTTCAAAAATATTGGTTTAAATTTTACCTCTTACCAATATTTTTATGGAATAACAGGAACATTTTCTTGGACACATTTGAGAAGATTTAATTGTTGGTTATTTTTAGAGGTTTCCCGAGGCTTTTGAAAATTCCTCAATTCAAATTTCATTTGAATTTAAACATGATACACACACCAGACAGCACCAGAAGCTAGGGATGTGACAACTCACCCCCACTAAACAAAAATCTCGTCCCGAGATTCAAGCGTAGGGTAAGGTGAAGGGGAGAACGCAAACTAGCACAATCTTCACGATCCAGGTTGCACTTCATAGGAACGTTGTTTCGATCACCATCTTTGTCTTGTCGTCTTGCTCTGAGAAATCCTGCCAACATGACATGGAGGAAAGAAGGAGACCCTAGAAGGGTCGATCTTCTCGAAGATCGAACAACTCACGGAATGAGACATAGGACCATCTCTCGGGTTGAGACACGAGATACACATCAATAGGGGTGGAAGAAACGGATGACGAAGGTTCACTGGGTAGACAACAATTTCATACCTAAGAAGGTGGTAAACGATTGTCAACGTAGCGAGGAGTTGAGTTGCCATGATACCACGACGAAACATCCTGGAGGAGGGTGATTCGTAGATTATTTCCTTAAGTGGCAAAAAGAATTACCTTTGATTCAGAGATCATTGAAACTCCTCATACCAACCTAAGGCAATTCACAACGATAGTTTGGAGGGGGTCGGTAGAATGGCATACTCAGACTTGGATGATGTGGATTACCTTGTTGAAGACAACGTAATGGATGAATTTGCTTATCACCGGAAATGGAAGAGACCCATGGTAGAATGACACATTGGCGGTGCAAGCTGAGAACAAAATGCAAACGCTGGGAATGATTCTGGTAACTGGGGAAGAACCCAACAATAGAGAGTGAATTCACTGTTTGAATAGGTCATAGCATTGCCGAGGAAACTGAGAGCAAACCCAGTTAGTGCCGATGATAACACGTAGCGCTTGTGCGTGCTCTCAAGAACTTGAGCATTTCCACATTCATCAAGGTTTTACCAATATCCGTGTCAAGGATCCTGGCAACACAACTTGCTACCATGATGAATGATGATGGAGGATGCAGATGCAAAGGAAGATAACACTTTCTCAGATTTCACCTTAGCGAGGCCAAGGAGATAAAATCTGGATGATCGATCGAGAGACATTTAGAACTCCGCTTCTAATGTTCTCCTTGATGTGCTAGTGTAATCCAATCATTGAAATGGTTTGGTAACTAGACATCAAGTAAAAGGTCGGACTTCGGGAGCAATAGAATCCATAAGGAACAGTTACGGAGGTAATTCCTACGAAATCCTTATGGGGAGGTGGCCAACTTCCTCAAACAAGATACTACAATAATAGGTCTTCCGGCTGGGTGTGTTGGCCACGACATCCACTTTACCGGTTATCGAGAGACCGATATTATAGTTCTTGGGAAATGTTCCAAACCATCATATCTACCTGAGATTCAGATCTGGTTGGTGTCCGGATATTCCAGACTCATCGAGTCTAGGAAGAAAAATGAAAGTTTGCAACACAAATCGACGAGATGACGTTGCGGGATTCTCGGGAGATGAACTACGATAGCAAGCTCCAAAACATGAGCTGGTTCTGCTACAAACATGTGAACACGCTGTCCCAGACAAGCATGACCACGTGGTAGTCTTATAATAAAACACTACCGAGTTCAGGTGGGAAACCATCAACGAGGATATCAAAATCCTTGCATAAGGTATACTCTTAAGAAGGAACTTCTTCTCCTTGAACAAATCAATCAGTGGCTTGGTGTGCTCGGGACACATATGGAATGAAGGTTGCAAGTCTCCAGACCATAGAATACTTCGCACGTATGCATGACTGACTTGGGATGATTCCAGAGAAAGCAAAACTAACTTTCTCAAATCCACGGCGGCAACTTTCACCAAATGCACGTGTATAAGAGGAAGTCACTCCTTTCATCAAACAAATACTTCATGAGTTAGCATGAAGAAATGCTTTCAAAAGTTTCCAACACTAGCTTAATGCTCAACAAAATCATGGGGAAGATAAGAATGTTGTCAATGGGCTCAACAACAACTCATCGGAATTTCCATATCACTGGACTTCCACCATCGTGTGAACACGGTGATAGCATTGGTCAGACCAAAGATGTAATGGTGTATGCTCGAGGGATCAACCACGAATAAGACAACATTACGAGCATCATTGGTACTGATTTGATTTGACGATAGCCCACAATCAAATCAAAGGATTGATAAGACAATAGATCCAACAACTGATCACAGGGACCAATCGATGAAGATATCATATTTCTTCAACACACACTACACAAGAATATCCCTTTGGAACGAACTAAGTCAGGCAAGCTTTTATCTTCCAACCCTCCAAGTTGTCGTGTAGCTTAACCAACTAGCTCAGGGATATCTAACACCGATTCTTGGAGAGAAGGTGGTTCACAAGAAACCAACTTGATCACGAGCTCAACATAGCGGTCAGGTGACAACCTGGTAATACTTCTGAGAAGATCTTCGGAAAATCACGAAGCACCGATATGTTGCTAGGCTCGAGAACAATCTTGCTTTTGAGGGCAAGACGATATGATCAAATGAGTGAGGACTTGACAAGATCCTAACTCATCGATCGAAGGGTGCACCGGAAATAAGGACTAGATAGCACGATCAGTCTTAGAATGATGATTCAAGAACCAACAGGCTAAGAATGAAATTATTGTCCTTTAACTACCAAACAACGAGGTTGCTGGGAGTATGGATTTCACACATCACAATTCGTTTGTCGGCATTCCGGTTACAATAACACAGGAACCGAGGAATGAACAATGATGGCAAGAAGTATCACTGTACCAAGAGTTCATAGGATGGTGTGCAATTCCTATAAAAATCTCGATATAAAATATGTAATACTCCAAGGTAGAGCAGAACCAAAAGCTGGATTGGCATTTGATCTGCGGAATACAACTACTTTGACCCAATCCTAGATATGGAAGAGGTACTGGAGTTTGTTTCTCCTAGTCATTCCGGAATAGAATGGCTTGACAGACCACAAGAGTCATAGGCATCGATGAACGAACGCACGCATACTCTTGACTATCAATTGATAGACGAGGGTCAGAATGCAACTAAAGGGAACAACTCAAAGGAACATATAACTTTCTGGGTTGTGGATGCATAGATTAGTATGTCGAACCAAGTTCAACATATTTCTTCCGGATAACCCATGCAGAAAGGTAGAACTGGCAGAGTCACGATTTATGAATGGAGAACTCCTCAAGAGTACTCTAATTGTGATTTTTTTTTTGATCCAATAAACATCTGCCATAAGTAGTTCATGGTATTTGGAAGAAGAAGATACCACGGACTTCAAGGACTATCGCAAAGGTTACTAATATCCTAAAGGCACTAGCAATTACTATCAACATGAAGTAGGTAGAGTGAATCTCGGGTTCAGAACCCAGGAATAGAATGCCTACTAACTAAATGGCATCACAGGATGCTTTCGATAATGACAGCCAGAGTCATCACTCTGGAACATAAATCATGGCTAGACTACTAGATGATCCCCTGAGACACCTAGGGTCATAATAGTAACTCCAACATAATGTCAAGGCAATAGAATACCTCAACTCAACAATTAGTGTGATTGAGCTGGCATAAAAGAACATCGAAACCAGAGGGAAAAGATTTGCAAATGCATCGGACTATTTAGAAACCTGGGATGACTCGGACAGCATAACGGCTGTAAATGCTCAGAAAAGACTTGAGACATTCACAAAAATGGTGGCATAACCACTCAGAAGCACAATATCAAGGTTTCGAGATCAACAATTAACATACGGAAGTAGTAGGAACTGAACTGAGACTTAAATCCAACAATCTTATAAGTCCACTGATTAGTAACACGTGATCCTGATAGAAAGAAGAGATAGCCTAGTTCTTAATCCCCGCAGGAAAGATAAGATGACTCAGATCAGAAGGCATAAGGTATAAGAAGTAAAAAGAGCCTTACGTTCCATCCCACAATCAATTCCCCTACATATAACTAAAGAATTTCTAGACTCAACATCGACCAGTTTGGCTTGGTAATCCTACAGGCAGTCAAGCTCTGATACCAACGCTGTCAGGACCCCGACTCGATGTCACATTGATCTAGCCGGTAACACCTCATATCACTTTGCGGCCTCACGCACGGTATCCCCACAGGTGTCGCCTTACCTTTGCCCGGGACCGTTTGCACCTTTTGGCTCACGTATATGATAGTGTCGCTAGCATCCATATGATAAGGAGCCCGGGCTGACATGACTAGTCGTAAACCCAAAGTGGAACAGACTTACAGGGACAGGCATCCATGACCCAGCTTCGAACGTGTCGGTCATCAGCAAGTGGGTCCGGGCTGTAGCACTGGGCTAGCAGGACTCCGGTAAACCGGGCTGTAGCGGGCTAACAGGACTCCGGTACTCAAAGTGTGACATTTCCCCGAAGGGACAGACACAGGAAAGAAGAAGGACACATGCCGGCCAGCCTAAGTGTTCCGGAGCAGTAGCAAGCTACCATGGCTCGGTGGAAACACTAGGAGACATTTCCCGGTAAGAGAGGCTACTAAAGATAAACAACTAGATGGTCAGATCCCACACATACCAAGCATTTCAATAGCATACACACAATATGCTCGATATGTGCAAATACAACATGGCATCACAACATGACTCTACGACTCAAGTAATTTATTCAATAGGCTCCGAGGAGCGAGATATTACAAACATGGGTCTCATGACCCAACAATCAGAGCATACAAGTCAAAGCACAAGCGGAAGCTATCATGTCTGAGTACAGACATCTATAAATGAAAAAGGCTGAGAAGCCTGACTATCTATCAGATCCTGCCGAGGGCACAAGATCGTAGCTGAGGTATCAAGCTAAACGTCGAAGTCCACGCGAAACTACTAGTGAGACCGAAGTCTCTCTGCAAAAACATAAAATAGGCAAACGTGAGTACAAATGTACCCAGCAAGACTTACATCAGATCTAACTACATATGCATCATTATCAACAAAGGGGTGGTGGGGTTTAACTGCAGCAAGCCAGCTTTGACTCGGTGGCTATCCTGAACTACGACTGCAAGTAACTCTTTTGAGGTGGCGCACACGAGTCCACATATTCACCATATCAATACACCACTATGGATCCGCCCCCGTCTCCCTACGAGAATGCCATCCATAGCACTCACGCTTATCTTGCGTATTTTAGAGTATCCACTTTCACTTGTCTATGAACTGATATAAGCAACCCAGAAGTCCTTTACCGCGGACACGGCTATTCGAATAGATGATGTTAACCCTGCAGGGGTGTACTTCTTCACACACGCTCTCACCACTTACCGCCGTTTACACGACATGTACTCGGCAACCTTCAAGCGGAAGCCCAACGTGGGTGTCGGCCACGGCCTGCCTAAACACTCGAGTCTCTAGTCCAGGTTTATCGCCTATTCGGGTTCCATCCATGAGGAGATCCGGCCGGAGTTTCGCTCACAGCCCCAAACAATGTGAACAGGGTTCCCGAGACACCAAACGGGCGCCCGGTACACCATGCCACGTGCCTACCGCATCACAGCCCACCCCTACGGTCAGCGCTGCCCACGGCCTCCAGCATACTACAAACACCAGAAACTACTTGCAACTCCTGGACAGAGGACAAGGGTGATTAAGAAGTCGAGCGGGGTCATATTTCAGGGCCCAATGTATGGTAGTAGCTGAATCATGGATCACAAACACAGAACTCAGTTCCTGAGGACGGCTTCAATGAGACAACCCACCATGTACTCCTACATGGCCTCTCACCGACACCTTTTACCAAATCGTGTTCACACACTTAGCTCACACACAGTAGGACATGTTCACCCGCCTCTGATTCATCCCCGATGAATCAGACCTGACTCAACTCTAAGCAGTAGCAGGCATGACAAACAAGCATGAATGAGTAGGCACATCAGGGCTCAAACAACTCCTACTCATGCTAGTGGGTTTCATCTATTTACTGTGGCAATGACAGGTCATGCAAAGGATAAAGGGGTTCAGCTACCGCAGCAAGTAACAAATATGTCGTTGTTGTCCTAATGCAGTAAAAGAGAGCAGGAGCGAGAGAGTGGGATTTTATCGGAATGAACAAGGGGGTTTTGCTTGCCTGGCACTTCTGAAGATAATATAGCTCTTCATCAGTGTCAACGATCACATCATCGGTACACGTCTATCGAGAGGGGACAATTACCGGCAAATACAGAAAAACACGATCAGTGCAATGCACAATATGATGCATGATCATGACATGGCAAAATGAATGTGTTTTGGGCTAATGCAACTAGCAACAGATTAAATGAAGTTGGTTTGAATATAATATTCAAATTCAAACTCCATATGTGATTATTCAAATGACATTTAATTGATTTGTGCTAAACAGCAGCTATAAGTTGTTCTAACATGCATGAAAATGGTACAGATGGATTCCTTGAATTTGTCTGATAATTTTTCATATATAAATTATTTAATTTGGAGTTACGGTTAATTTTCTATGAATTTTGGAAGTTTTAGGCATTTTTCTGGAATTTCAGAATTAAATTAAATCCAGAAAGCATTACTGCGCCAGCATGACGTTGGCATGACGTCAGCAAGTCAACAGGGGCCGGCTCGGGTCAAACCTGACGTGTGGGGTCCACACGTCAGTGACACAGGGGCTAATCCCGCGTTGACCCGGGCTTTGACCCACTACGGGGGCCACTGTCAGTGGCTGTGGGGGGGTGTTTAGGCGTCATTAGTGTTAATTAGGCGTGCCACGTCGGCAGTCGCCGGAGTTCGGCCGGCGACGACCAAAACTGCGGCGGGAGCTCGCCGGAGTGGCGCTGCGAGGGGTTTTGGGCCAAGCCAAGGGCACCAGAGGGTAGCCCGTGCCCGTGCGCATCTAGGGGGGCCAACGGGAGGTGCGGGGGTGGCCGGGGTTCGCCGGAATGGAGCCCGAGGCGGCGGCCGGAGCTCGGGTGGGTGCGGGGTTAGCGCTGCGGCTTGCAAACAAGCTAGCTGCCACGCTAGCGTTGCTCCACGGGTCGTTGCGAGTGCAACGGACGCACGCGCGGGGCCATTTGGTCACCGGGGCTTCGCCGGCGACGAGTCCGTGCGGCGGAGCGTCTCGGCTCCGGTAGAGGGGGCGGCTAGAGCTCGAAATCGGGCTTGGGGTTAGGGGGAAACGAAGCAGGGACTCACGGGGATCGTGCAGGGAGGGTCAGCGAGCTCGGTGAAGCGACGATGGTGGCGAATTGACGGTGAAGATCCTCGGCGGCCGGCGATGTAAACGGCGATGCCGGCGGCGTTGTGGCGCGTCCGTAGGGCCGTGGGTCGGTGGGGGAGGAAGGAGGGGTCGAGGGGGAGCTCCTGGGCGCATCGGCGAGGCTAGGGGTGGCCGGTGGCCACGGGGAAGCTCGTCGGCGGCGGCGGGTGTGTTCGGTGGCTGCGCGCGAGAGAGCCAGAGGAGGAGAGGAGCTCGGGGAGAGAGTGAGAGGCCTGGGGGGTGCGTGGCGTCGCGGACGGTGTCCAGGGCGACGAGAGGAAGCAGGAGGTGGCCAGGGGGAAGCAGGAGGTGGCCGAGGCAGCGTCGGCGTGCGCCACGCCTCGCCTCTGTTCGTCCTCCTGGCAGAGGAGGAAGAGGACAAGGGGGAGGAGGTGGGCTGGGCCGGCTGGGCCACTGGAGTTGGGCCAGGTGGGCTGCGAGGTAAGCTGAGGTAAAACTCTCTCTCTGCTTTTATTTACTGTTTTCTATTTTTTTTGTTCTGTTTGTTTTGATTTAGTTTAGCAACTAAATCATTTAAATAAATTCTGTAGAATTTTATGTGGCTTGCTAAAATATATACAAAGCCACTCACAAACTTCCAGAATTATTGGAGTCATATTTAATATATATTAAATATAAATCCACAGCAAATAGTTATTGGATTAATTCAAATGGCCAAAATAATTATCTCTGTGACTTCAAAAATATTGGTTTAAATTTTACCTCTTACCAATATTTTCATGGAATAACAGGAACATTTTCTTGGACACATTTGAGAAGATTTAATTGCTGGTTATTTTTAGAGGTTTCCCGAGGCTTTTGAAAATTCCTCAATTCAAATTTCATTTGAATTTAAACATGATGCACACACCAGACAGCACCAGAAGCTAGGGATGTGACACGCCTGCTCCTGCCTCCCGTGGCCGGCTGTGCTGCCATGGAGGCCTCACTGCCCCCATACTACTCCCACCGCTGGCCAGGCCATCCCTCCACTCCACTCACCCACACCCCCTGTTATTCTGCAGCGACGGCAGCGCAGCCGAACCAGTGAACCCTCGTACTCCTCTTCGCGTGGGCATCCACGGTCGCATCTTCCCCGGCTCCGCGCCGTCCCCTTCCTAGGCCTCGCCGTCGTCCACCGCCGTGGTGCTCTCGGTGCGGCGTGGTCAATGTGATCAACGACCGAATTCCATCGAAAGAATACTGTACGTGGAGAGGCTGACAGCTGGGTCCATGACAGCCGCAAGGAAGTGCCTCCTTATTACGTGGAAAATAATTATTCCTCCACCTGACAGCAGGGACCCACCGGACGGGCCACCAGTATTTCACGAAAAAACTTTTGCCCCTGACTGCTGGGACCCACCCGACGGGCCACCGTATTTCGCAAAAAAAATGTTCCCCTGTTGTCAGCTCGGACCCACCAGAAGTACGTCCTTATTACGCACAAAAAAATGAATACCCCCTGCTAGCTGGGACCCACCTTGGTCGGAGGCTGACTTGTGGGCCTAATAAGTTGACGGGGACGGAGGGCTTTGTCAACTTAGTCAATATAAACGATTCTAGCTCCAGTGACCGTACAATGTCCATCCAACAGCCGTAGTGCTTCTTCAACCTCTGGACTTCTTGCTCCACACGCCTAAAGCAGCGCCGGTCGTGCCGCATGCTCCTGCCTCCCGTGGCCGGATGTGCTGCCGTAGAGGCCTCACCGCCCCCTACTATTCCCACCGCTGGCCAGGCCCTGCAGCAATAGTAGCCTCACACCGCAGCCGAACCAGTGAACCCTCGTACTCCTCTCAGTGCGGGCTTCCACTGCCGCATCTTCCCCGGCTCCCCCTCGTCCCCTTTGTAGGCCTCGCCGTCGTCCACCGCCCTGGTGCTCTCGGCGCGGCGTGGTCAACGTGTTCAAGGAACAACTTCCATCGGACGTGGACTGTATGTGGAGAGGCTGACAGCTGGGTCCACGGCTGCAGCAAGGAAGTGCCTCCTTATTACGCGGAAAATAATTATTCCTCCACCTGACAGCGGGGACCCACCGGACGGGCCACCATATTTTGCGAAAAAAACATTTCCCCCCTGATTGCTGGGACCCACCAGCTACACCTTCGCACGCAAGGAGGTGCGTCCGGGCAAAAGAAAACGATTCGCCCCTCTGACTGCTGGGACCCACCAGCTACATTTTCGCACGCAAGGAAGTGTCTGACAGTCGGGACCAACCTGGTCGAAGCGTATGTAGCGTTGTCATTCTGGTTGCGAATGTGTACGTACATACTGGTCATTGTAGAGGTGCGCACGTGTCGTAGTAGAGGCGCGCACGTAGCATGTACACGTACGTACAGTGGCCAGGGTGCAAGAAAGAAAATACAGCCACGTATGTGTACATACGGGCGGGGTCTCAAACGCCTACTCGCGCATACGTACATGGCTGGGTCGGACGGAGAAACAACATCGTCGTCGTGTTCATGGGGAGCCAACCGGCTGGGTCGAAACGGAATGCGTGGTCGTGTTCATTGGGAGGGCTTGGACGGAACAGGCGATGGAAACGAGGCCTAGCGTAGTGCACAACGGAAGAAACGGACCTTGTATGGTCGAAACAGGGGTCCTGTTGATCGGGAGGGGTGTGGCATACCGCAAAACGGAGGAAACGGACTTCCTACGGTCGAAATGGGGGTCCTGTTGATCGGGAGGGGTGTGATGTACCGCAAAACGGACGAAACGGACCTCCTATGGTCGAAATGGGGGTCCTGTTGATCGGGAGGGGTGTGGCGTACCGCAAAACGGAGTAAACGGACCTCCTATGGTCGAAACGGGGGTCCTGTTG